>NC_089752.1:96919057-96994057 GCF_040412425.1 Macrobrachium rosenbergii
GACATAAAACCAGCTTGTAAAACATGTTTGAATTCCCAGCACATGAAGACTAGTTCCATTCATGGATCTTTACGAAATGACGTTTACAAAATCATGATCATACAATATTATGTTTTCTTGTATATATAAGTATGTATGTATGTGTATGTGTATGTATGTGTATGTATGTATATGTGCATGTATATATATATATATATATATATATATATATATATATATATATATATATATATATATATATATATATATATATATATATATATATATATATATATATATATATATATATAATATAATATATATATATATATATATATATATATATATATATATATATATATATATATATATATATATATATATATATATATATATATATAATGTGTGTGTGTGTGCATGAACCAAAATGCATCTGAACTGCATTAATTGAAACTTGACGACCGAAGTGTAGAAGTGAAATAAAAAGGTTATTCGCTTACAATGGGAATCTTTGATTACCAGCAATGCCCACGGTACCACGACCTTTGTTTTGATAAAGACTGGCGTCATTTATAATGAACTAATTACGGGAGACCGGTTCCTCAAGGATCCCCTGGGGAGGAGAGAGAGAGATGGTAATGGAAAGGGGCGCTGAGAGAGAGAGAGAGAGAGAGAGAGAGAGAGAGAGAGAGAGAGAGAGAGAGGAACACATAGTGCAACACTTTCAAGACAAAGCCAGGAAACTGTTCTCCGACGGATATGTTTCTCTCTCTCTCTCTCTCTCTCTCTCTCTCTCTCTCTCATTTTTTTCTCTCTTTTTTACCCTCATTTTTTTCTCTCTTCTTACCCTCTTTTCTCTCTCTCTCTCTCTGTCTTATCCTCATTTTCCTCATTTTCTCTCTCTCTCTACTCTCTCTCTCTTCTACCCCCTCTCTCTCTCTCTCTTCTCATCATTCTCTCTCTCTCTCTCTCTCTCTCTCTCTCTCTCTCTCTCTGAGTAAGTGCGAGTTAACGCCACGCCAATTCTAGTTCCTCCCTCGCACATCCTCCCGTTGTCGACTTCCCCATCCCCCATTCCCGGACTGTCTATCCAAGTGCATAACCCACCCACCCACCCACCCTTCCACCCACTCCCCCATCTAACCATCCATCCTGCCATCCATGAAATCCCTTCGGGCACCTCCTCTCAACTCCTACAACACAACAATGGTGTGAACTACTGCTATCGACTCGACATTCCATTGCGGAAACTTAATCATTCTCTCTCTCTCTCTCTCTCTCTCTCTCTCTCTCTCTCTCTCTCTCTCTCTCTCTCTCTCTCTCATTTTAAAAAGCGGGTCCTATCTCCTCACGGTTTCAAAGCCAAAGGAAATGCAGAACTGAGACTGAATACTGCTGCAGTTGCAACGACCATTAGCGAAAGCAGAGAGAGAGAGAGAGAGAGAGAGAGAGAGAGAGAGAGAGAGAGAGAACTGACCACAAAGCAGGGCAAAAGAAACCAAAGAACGGGGCGGAGGCAATATGGCCATTAATGCACACAGACACCAGTAACCCGAAACGACGATATGGAGATACGTGTCAACAAACAGTCGGGCAAACAGCGCTATAAAACATGTCACCAGATGTAAGGGTTGGAAAACCTTAATGTGAAGAGCGATTAACCGCAGCATTAGGCTATTCATGGGCATTCACGAAGGCTGATGGGCTTGTGCAAACGAAAACTCTCTGCGGTGAAATCTTGTTTATATTCTGCGGACGTTCATTCCGCATTTCATCAATCAAAACAGAAAAACTAAAAACCTGTACTGAACTTTTGTAATATAGCCTGTGGTGCTCATACTTACAATTTGCAACACTATGTTACGTATGACGAAACATAATTATGTATAATGGTCTACAAAAAGAGAACATTACTGTAAGCAAACCACAGAGAGAGAGAGAGAGAGAGAGAGAGAGAGAGAGAGAGAGAGAGAGAGAGAGAGAGAGAGAGTAAATGCAAAGCTCACAGGCACCCACTTATCAAAGGTGCCTTCCTCCCAACATAAGGCAGACCATTCACATGGCCACTGCACATCACCAACAACCACCCCACTCTCTCTCTCTCTCTCTCTCTCTCTCTCTCTCTCTCTCATGCTTTTACACATGATTTTTTTTCAAGGTATGAGACGCTGCTCTGATTCGCAATTCATTTGAAACCGGACCTGATAAGTTTTCATTTAGATGTTTTACAGGATGAGGTGACCCATTTACATACGAATGCCAAATCTTACATTGGAAGCGTCGCTGGAGAAATTATTTGGAGAAACCTTACCGTCACTGCCATGATAGAAATAAATCTCTGTGGCTATTTCGAGAACAATTTTCACGCAATCATTAGAGTCATTAGAAAGGGGGGGTGATGGCCCAATTTGTGCCAGTCAATAAAAACCACTCAAGATAACGTCTTGTTTTGAAAGGAGGGTCATCAAGGCGTTGGCACTGATATTCTTTCTCATGGCTTGACTCATCCGCTTGACCATCCCTCACAGCCGCGCCTTGTGGCACGGAATTATTCAGATGATTGAAAAAGAGGAGGGACTTAAGCTTAAGCTGGCGGTACTGCATCCCATTTGAGGTCACAAACATTAAATATGCAAGTGCATGAATGTACAGTGGTCTCCGTGTCTTCAAGGGAGTCAGTTGGGACCTCAGTGTCACTCAGAACTTTCCGAATTTGAGTTCTTCCTTAGAAATGCCTGCCATCCTTCAGCATTATTTCTCTCTAGATTATTCAGTTTTCTAGAAAGTCTTATTCTTTACTAATGTCCCGCGGTAAAGTTAACAAAAATAATGAAAATGCCAGTTTTTTGTCCTCCTAAATCATGAAAAGGCCACGACAGGATACCCCAAAACAGCCTGTCATGTTAGGAAGTACTTGGCAACTAAAATTAGCATTTACAAGAAGCTAATATGGCAGCAAAAAGCTAAACGAAGAGGCAGGGTTAAAGAGAAATATGTAACATGACTTGTACTGACACAGGAATTCAAAACTTTGAAGTTATTTCCTCCGTTCAGTGGGTACAGCGCCTCGGTGCGAGGATGCCTTAAACTTCTCAAGCAAATCAGATGAGCTGTTTAACTATTCACTCCTCCTAAAGCCGTAGTGGCCTTGCTTGCCCTTTTTTATTTGAATTCTCTCTCTCTCTCTCTCTCTCTCTCTCTCTCTCTCTCTCTCTCTCATATTCATATTTTAGGTCACACAAATGTGCACAGAAAATTTAAATACATTCATTACGAGGAAATATCAAAACTGAATTTCTAACAGCTGAGATTTCCTAACATCGCTGTGCACAACGTGAATATTGAGATCAGCTTTCCCCTTCTGATGAGGCTCCAAAGAGCCTCACTTTGCATTCAACAAATATCCTCTTCCACTCAGCGTGAAAACCTCTGAAACAAAGACAGCCTCGTCTGTGCGAATAAAATTCAGAGCGATTCCTTTTCACGAGCGAATGACGGCTCAGAACCTCAAGGTCCACTATTCCTCTTCATGATAGCTGCGTTATCAAGAAACAAACAAGTAAAAATGCGCCGAAGAACGCAATCGACTTTTCTGTACAGAGTATTATGCCGCATGAAACTCTCATCCACGGCCTCTGAAACTCTCAGACGCGGCCCATGAAACTTTCAGCCACGGCCCGGTGGTGGCATGTGTTGTTGGCACCTATAGCGGTGCCAAACACACGCCAGGCTAACTTTAACCTTAAATAAAATAAAAACTAATGAGGCCAGAGGGCTGCAATTTGATATGTTTGATGATTGGATGGTGGATAATCAACATACCAATTTGCAGCCCTCTAGCCTCAGTAGTTTCTGAGATCTGGGGGCGGATTTTTCCACGTACAACATCTTGAGTCCCTGGATAACCCAGATGTAAACCCAAAGAGCTTTTTTATTTACTTTTTTTTTACACATTTCACCTCATTATTCACTACATCACTTGTTCTTTCCCTGAGTAAACAAATCAGACATTTTTTTTAAATTTTGGAACTGATTCGCTATCTTCACTAGCATTAGCATTTCAAAGTTTTACAAACAACAATAAGAATTAGAGTTATTTATATATACTATTTTACTTTACAAAAGTAAGTAAATATTTCATCGAGTGCGAATTATTTACCAAAACCGCTATAAAAATATCAGCTAGGCTTCAAGGTAAGATAAAGAATAGGTTTTAATAACCATCAACAATACCCCACGTCTATTTCTATTTTCCTCTCATCTGCTGTCAGCGAAGAGTGGGTGGATTTTGTTAGCGAGTGGAAAAACATCCATAAAGGAAAAGGAAATGAATCACTGAAATCACAGACCTTACGTGATAGTCGACAAAGCTATATATACATACGCGCGCGCGCACACACGCACACACACACACACACACACACATTTACACACACACACATATATATATATATATATATATATATATATATATATATATATATATATATATATATATATATATATATATATATTCAAGAAGCTACAAATGTTGTTTAATATCAAATTCACGCTACCTCGGGAATATCCCCGATGGGGAATGATCACCGAAGGGGAATTTATAAGTGATAAATGGATCGGTACTGTCGGGTCCCGAGGTAGCGTGAAATTTATATTACACAAAATTTGTAGCTTCATGACTGTATATAAATCACGGTGTGATAAAAATTTCATATATATATATATATATATATATATATATATATATATATATATATATATATATATATATATATATATATATATATATATATATATATACACACAGTATATGCCCTTTCCTTTTTGGAGGGTAGCAGCAAATAAGTGATGCCTTCTGATTTCTCAGCAATTCTTTTCTAAGTGGGGCTGCTGGCACCATGACTTTTCACTTAACCCCAGCGGATCCTGGTACCCATTTCACCATTTACAGTTGGACGGACTTGCGAGGGATATTCAGGGAACGAACTCGGCTCCAACAATGGCCATTCGAACGCAATACCACTAGACCACGGCGCCAACCGATAATGAATATTTAGAGTCTACTGATCCCTCTTTTCACAAGCGCACATCCAAACAGGTGTCAGCTGTGGTATTAAATCGATGCCACATGGAACGATCAAGTGGCCGTAGGAAACCGTGAAAGCTCAGCGCTTTCCAAAACAGAAATGTGACTCGTTATGCCTCGTCGTCGCGGTGGTTGAGAGTGAAAACATCCTGTGAGGTTTAGGGTGACCTTTCTTTCCTCACCTTTTTTTCTGAAATGAGCTTTATAAAAGAGAATAAACAAAATAGAAACTTTTACCATAAATAATTTATACAGAATCAATGCTCGTAATACAGTCAAGGCATATGTCTTACGTTTGTGAAATTCTGTTGGTAGTTAAATTTACTCAGTCAATCTATATATATATATATATATATATACATATATATATATATATATATATATATATATATATATATATATATATATATAATTATATATATATGTCTGTATCGATCACAACAATTACCTCATTGAAGGGGCAGTCGCGGTTCATTATAAAATGATGCACGCCGATTACCGCGAAGTGCAACAGATTTCCAAAAAGCCTGGCCACAGACTAGCTACGTACGAACTCTAGATTCTTTGCTTTTGTGCACGTTACCAATGCGGTTCACAAAGTTTTGATATTCGAATGAATAATGAAGGTTTATCCAAGCGATAATGAAACAAGACAACCAAAAATATACCACTTATCAAACTGCATAATATTTCTTTCCTATTTCTTCAAGTGCTATTGTTCGCGAGGCGTCCATAATTAACTGGCAACACTTCCAATATCTCCACTTTCTCTCGTCTTCACATCTGAAGTATTAAAGGCATAAACAAACAAGCAAATAATGCCCCGAAATTTCTTCGGTGTAATCGAGTGTTCTGTACAGCGTGTAAGGCTGTAAGAAACTCTCACCAACGGCCTCTGAAACTCTCAGCCGCGGCCCATGAAACTTTCAGCCACGGCCCGGTGGTGGCCTGTGTTGCTGGTCCTATAGTGGTGCCAGATGCACGGTCATGGCTAGCTTTAGCCTTAAATAAAATAAAAACTATTGAGGCTAGAGGGCTGCAATTTGGTAAGTTTGATGATTGGAGGGTGGACCCAGAAACTGCCGACGGACAGACAAATTGCCATCTCAACAGATTTCTTTTGCACAAATTTAAAACTGATATTCATTTCCAAACCAATGACCCATGATCTTCTTCAGGGCTAAACTATATATAACAATGACTGCTTTCTAAATGATACATATGTGTATATATACATGTCATTGGTCATGGCTCAGCTCAGAGTATATATTCTATATACAAGGCGAAAGTATATCATATATATATATATATATATATATATATATATATATATATATATAGATAGATATATAGATATATAGAGAGAGATAGAGAGAGAGAGAGAGAGAGAGAGAGAGAGAGAGAGAGAGAGATTCTACTTTGCTGGCGAGGAATGACAAATGTCCGTGGTTTTCATACCAAGTAGTTGCTCTCAAAAACAAATGTAGGCTGAGTGTAAATATATATATATATATATATATATATATATATATATATATATATATATATATATATATATATATATATATATATATATATACATATACAGAGAGAGAGAGAGAGAGAGAGAGAGAGAGAGAATGACCTCTCTCTCTCTCTCTCTCTCTCTCTCTCTCTCTCTCCATTCTCCATTGTTGGAGAGTCATGAATTTAAGTTTATCCGAAAAGACAAAATATAATATTCGATAACTGGGATGCAAGATGTTTGAATTAAAAGTCGTGCAGCACAAGATGGAATATAAATCATGAGCAATAAGGTACATGTGATTATAACCATGACAGTAAATGTACCTTAAAAGGCGTACACAGCACATACACAGTCACACACGTATATAGGCTACACATATAATACATATACATACATGCATACACACACATATCTATGTGTGCGTGTATTTACATACACTACTACTCGAATGGCAAACGGCTCAGGCTACAACTAAACTGAATAATAATGAAGGCAACTGAAGATGATGAATGAGACCCCTTTTGTAACCCGACACAGAGTAACATTATTCAGAGTCAGAAGGGTTACCTCAGTCTGTCAAAGAGGATTATTTACATTCACTCTCAATGACTCATTCCTAAATGAAGCAGAATGAAAATAATTTCATCTGGTCCTTATCGAAAAGAAATGGTGTTCATCAATGGCTGACACTATTCCAGAAACTTGTGGAATGCAATCAGATTTAATATACTGATTGTCATGGCGGCTACATATATTCTGAAGTCCATTTCTTGAAATAATTCAGATTCTGTAACATGTTGGCGTCTTTTCAAGAGTCTTTTCTGAAATCAACTCTCAGAGGACGGGTTACATGAGAAGCACGCAGGAAGGCTTCTGGAAGTACTGCCTCCAAAATATGACTTATCTATGTGCAAAGAAAGCTTGTCTGTTTCGATCACCGGAGCCACCAAAAAAGAGTAGACAAAAATAGTGACAACTGTTACATTTTACGGACAATATGTAACTCTTTATAAGGAGACATCTTGTCATACATCTGTATTAAAGAGGTGGCCATCTATAGGGATGTTCGTCTGTAGTGACCTATTTAATGCCCTTGATTTCATGATAATAGGCCCATCAGCCGAATGCTCTTCGAAAGACTGTTCTTCAAGGTATTACTAATTTTTGCCCATGTATTATCAAGGAAAAGGATATGGAATGTAAATTTGGGCCACAGGCCAAGCACTGGGACCTACGAGGTCATTCGGCGATGAAAGGGAATTTGAGAGTAAAAAGTTTGAAAGGTGTAACAGGAGGAAAACCTCGCAGCTGCACAATGAGACAACAGTTAGAGGAAAGATATGAACGGAGGTACAGTAAAAGAAATGAAAGGGGTTGCAGCTAGAGGCCGAAGAGACGCTGCAAAGAACCTTAAGTAATGCCTACAGTGCACCGAGTGAGGTGCACTGCACCACTTCCCTACGGGGGTACTACCAATTCATCATACGTATTTATACAACTGCTCTCCAGTTACGTCATTATACGTACTTTTTCCGAGTCCCTCAACCACGAGTTCATGTGTGCCGCAGACACTCTTACATTTACACGTGCATGGAAGTACTTGTGTCCAAATTACGGCGGTCTCGTTAAAACTGCCTGATGATAATGATAATTAATTGTGATAACCCCACACTCATATTTCTGCGGATTATTACAGTAATGGATCTCCCCAATTGTTTTTTTTTTTTAAATAATGACCGTACTATATGAAAAGTACAGCTGCATATCCGTATATCTAGTTTTTCTGAGTGTAACACAAACAGTATATAAGGAACAAGCAACACTTTTATCATCAACAAACAGTAAAACAAAATTTGCCGAGCGATATAAAATGCTTCATATTAGTCATATACCATTACAAAATTAATTGAAACCTGCCGTCACTTTAACAGGACAGGTGCGTTTATAATAACAATATTTAATAATAATGGAAAGACAGGAGTTTCCAGTCCTAGGTGGAAAGGAACTTAACCGGAAGAATATTAAAAGTAGTAAAAGTGTGGGCAGGAGGTGTAATTTCTTGTGCTTTTGGCGTGTGGGGGGTGGGGGGAGCAGCAGCGACATAAGTGGAGTCTCGGAACTTTCGATAATCCACCCTGGTCCTCTTGTGCATCCCTTTTCGAAAAAGTCAAAGATATTCAAGATCAAAGTCCGGAGGAGAATAGGAATAAGAACGCTAACGACGTAATTCTAGTCCTAAGAATATTCAGGTCACGTGAAACCCGAATGGAGGGGACATATGAAAGAGAGGGGTACTTCTATCAAGAGAAACGCCGACAGAGCGACTCGGAGAAGAAGGCAGCAGCAGCAGACGAACATGGAAGGAGCGAAGCACAAACAGCACCACCAGCCATGAGCTATGTTGCAACGAGTGAAAGAAGACTTTCACTACATATAAATACATATATACCCTTTAAGAGATTTCGTCTTGGCCGGCTATTGCGCGTTCAGCATTGCCTTACGTAACGGCCATTTTACTTGCAGACTCATTTCTGGCCAGAAACTTGAAGAATGTTTTTCCTAAAAATAAATGGCAGCGAAAGCGTCGTAAGTGCACCCCACAATAACCTAACACACTCAACATTAGAAGCATGACTTAAAGCATTATATCCTCACGAAAAATAATGTTTAGCAAGACCCACCACTCGGACATTGCGCAACCACGCTAGCAAATGGTATGATCTGAGCTGCTTATCCCGGACATCTCGGGCAAGTCTTGACCTTTGCTGTAAAATATTGTACATCTAGGACACCATTTCACAAATTCGACTTCTCTCTCTCTCTCTCTCTCTCTCTCTCTCTCTCTCTCTCTCTCTCTCTCTCGTGGACGTTGGCGATTATACGACACTGAGAGATGGATTTTTTTTTTCTCTCAAGGATGAATGCTTTTGGATCAATAACGAATAATGATTGGTCTCATTGAGACACTCGCGGCAACATACCCATGTGTAAATATACAGATAAATAAATACACACACACACACACACACACACACACACACACACACATATATATATATATATATATATATATATATATATATATATATATATATATATATATATATATATATATATATATATATGTATACTGTATATATATATATATATATACATAAGCATGTATGTATACACAATGCTATATAAACCTCTCTCTCTCTCAGAGAAGCCTCGAAAAACTTTTTTTTTAATTAATCGATAACCTAGCAGCCATGACAACCAACTCATTTGTGCCAAGAGACCAGGGTGAAACTGTTTAGATAGAAATAAGAGATAAGAGTCAAGACCTGTTCAAACTGATTTTAGTGCAGCCTCCTCAATATCCATTAGCCTCTTCAGCATAAACTTCGAAACTTAGAAATTAAAATCAACGATCTCTCCCCATTTTAATTTTAAGTGAACACCAACAGTGTAGGGGGTGGTGTTGTTTAAGTGATTACAGACCTACTATGCCCGGTATTCCACAGGACGGAGTTCTACCACCTTTGTTAACCTGTCCTTACCAGCAGCACTGGAACTAGCTTTGAAAACAAGATGGCTTCCTATGCAAATGGCGTTGCTTTCGCATGCATTTGTACACTTCTTGTAGGCCGAAATCAAGTAGCTGCTAACCTGAACAGCGATTTGTGGAGTGGGTCAGCAGCTGCTGTTGCCAGAGAGGCTTCAGGCCAAACTCTAGCAAATCCAAGATATTTTTAGTAGTCGGTTTCGCACCATTTTCCCAAACTGCAATTTACTGAACGATGGTAACACCATTATTATAATACATTACATAACCTCTGATGTTTCCTTCAACGCCAACGTTTTTTTTTTTTAAACACTTGAAAATGACAATGTAATGATGCTAAGCCAGGCATTGTTCATGAGGCTTCCTATATTAATAAAATACGGTTGCAAGTCTGCAGCCTCCCGTGATCTTTACCTTCCAAACAAAATTCCTCTAGGAGGCGTTTTCTTTTTCCAATAATGACCATTGTCAGATGCTATCCTAGTCGAAATCTTCCACAAACGTCATTCAGTTAAGCACTGTGGATATTGCCTCGTGCGGCTGTGCCATCAATTTCAGTGCCAGGTACTCGTTGAGCAGTGCGCCAGCAGTAATGGTCGTTGGTGGTGCCAACATATCAAGCTGCCCAAAAGCAGAGGTCTTTCGTTGCCTTTACTGCAGAGCTGTGGAGCAAGACGTCGTCGGAGGTTAAGAATGATGGAACTCCGAAGTGTGCGAAAGAGTTTGTATTTCTCGTCAAGAAGGAATACAGAATTTAGGCTAAAGGCCAAGCGCTGTGACCTACTTGGTCATTCAGCGCTGAAAGGGAAATTGACAGAAGGAGGTTTAAAAGGTGTAACAGGAGGAAAACCTCGCAGTTGCACTAAGAAACAACTGTTAGAAGAGGGTTGGGGAAAGTAAGATGGACGAAAGAATATGAAAGGAGGTACAGTAAAAGGAATAAAAGGGGTTGCAGCTAGGGGCCGAGGGGGCGCTGCAAAGAACCTTAAGTAATGCCTACAGTGCACCACGTTAGGTGCACTGACAGTACTACCTCCCTACGGGAGCTTTTCTCGTCAATAATATAGATGTATTTATTTCTCAAACCACAGCCTTCATAAATATCAATAAACTTATTTGCTTGATTATGCTTTTATTTTTATTTGTAGTTTGCCGGGCGTCTCATTTGCTGCCAGTAAGCTTGCTTTTCCTCATATGGAACCTCTGTTCTTTGGGATCTCTCTGAATGACTTTATGTGCTTTTTTTGCACTGTTCACTCAAAATTAACAAATACTATGTACAGTACATCTTGTCCTAGTGCTATGAACCGCGACATACCATGCATGCAACAGATATGATGAGTATAGTTAGCTTAAATTAATGCTGAAATGCCCAAACATATCACAGAAAAACATAAAGAAAGCTACAGTGAGAAAAAGACTGGAATGAAGAGCGGACAACTCTCGCACCGACCGAACTTGTTCAGCCGACAAAAACCAAAGGACGCTCCCTGTACGGGGGCGGGAAAGTGAGGCAGAGACGAGATTAGCCTTTGTGTTAGATGAATTGATCTGCGCTCACTCTCGGCTAAACGTGAGTAAAATTATCGCAAGGAGAGCAATCACTGTCCGTTTAAAAAAGGGTCGAGTCGAGCTACGTTTGTTGCGGATGGTGGGTGGGTGGTGGGTGGGGGGTTGACCTACATACCTCACTTTGGCAGACCTCAATAAACATGGCAAGATGACTGATCACATCACCTGGAGCTCATCATCATCATGACATGCTTTTTTTATCTCTCTCTCTCTCTCTCTCTCTCTCTCTCTCTCTCTCTCTCTCTCTCGGAGGTATCAAAGATTCTTTTAGATGAACGACCGAACAACTATTCAGTGGAAAACAAGATGTTGCAATCTTCCAATCGAAGGCTCTCTTTGATTTACATATGTGTACATTCTAAATTCTAAACTAGGTTAAAGAAAACTTCCTGTACTACTATTGTGAATAAGGTTTGAATTACTAATGTTTCTCGCGGGCGTATAAATACCACACGAGCATAAACAAATGTAACTGGAAAAAAACCGACCGACAAAGCTGAAGCTGTATTCATCAAAAACATTCATTCACCCTCCGACAGAGAAAATATATTAAAGCTAATAACACGGTTCGGTTGCAGGGGAGGTGCAAAACGCGGGAATCGTCAAAGACAGGTGCAAAACGTAGAAATCGTCAAAATCAATCTTTATTTAGAAGAATAAAGACTGTCATCACATCACAGAGGGACTAATTAGTTCATAAGCAGGACAATGGACCTAAAGGAAAAAAATGACTGCAACTGCAAAACGGGGGAGCCTCGAAACCTCCTCTGACCTTTCACCTTCAGAAAAGGGAAAGCAGCAAAACCGCCGCGAAATATGAATCTCCCGGGATACTCGGGCTCTCGAAACGAAGTCTCTGTGTACAGCCCATCGACCTCCGATAATCTGTCGTCTTAAGCCGAGGGCGGGGTCCTCACTTCCGGCCCTTGCTCAAGGGGAGATAGAGACCACGATGGTAATGGGTTATCCTAAATCTAACAAATATAATAGTGTTGCCTCTAGTGATACAATAAAAAAGAACCTTACCGGAGATAGAATGAATTTGACTTCTAACTAGTAAATAGTGCTGAATACCAGATAAGCCACCTAACTTGAATAATAGATTATATCAGCTTAAGTTGCCAAAGGCTAAGCCACTGTGATGTACTGAACTATAATGTGGTTAATTGTTATGTAAAGTTTTATGTACTGAAGTTTTATACTATATATATATATATATATATATATATATATATATATATATATATATATATATATATATATATATATATATATATAATATATTCACAAATATTATATTCACAAATACAAATTATTGCTAATATTGAATTCATTATACCTTAGGAATATTTCACACCTAAAGGGAGTTATAATTGATAAGAGCGTCTACTCCGGCATTGTTGGAATCTGAACATTTATTCAGGATCAAAGGCACACGCCCAGGTTCGAATCCTGACGAGGGCAGAATCACCTATCAATCACAACTCGCTTTGGGTGTAAATTTTTTTTCCGAGGTATAGTGAAATGGATATGAAGGGATAGATGTAGCCTGATATAATACGTGAGAAAAGGTCACAATTAGCCAAGAGTTACCAACTTATCAATCAGCTGTCATGGTGGAGATGGGTTGGTATCGAATCTGAGTACAGAACCTGAATTCGACAGGAATATGGAGAGCTGAGTCGACATCAACTTACTTCTCTCTTGACAGCCGAGTGGTCAAAGTTCACTGTTTGTCGTTGTATCTACACCCCAAAAAGGCCCATGTTCAAATCCTAGCTGGGGCAGAACTTATCATTTATTATTCCATTTCCGTGGAAGTTATTCGCAAGGTTTAGTGAATTCAGATATTATACTACATGTGTCAAATTATTTTCAATATAAAAAAGTCATACATTTATAAGTGATAAACATTTCTACATATATATATATATATATATATATATATATATATATATATATATATATATATATATATATATATAGAGAGAGAGAGAGAGAGAGAGAGAGAGAGAGAGAGAGAGAGAGAGATCCGAGAATTGTAATAACCTCAATAGAATTCTTCACATTTTTTGGGATGAAGAATTTGAGAGAGAGGGCATTGATTATTACAAGTATGTAAACACACACATATAAATATTATATATATATATATATATATATATATATATGTGTGTGTGTGTGTGTGTGTACATATAATATATATATATATATATATATATATATATATATATATATTATATATATTTTATATATATATAAGAATTTGATTTTTAAAAAGACCTCATTCAAACTTAATGATTATCAGAAATATAAATTGTGATTATTACAAGGGTACTATATAATGTGGACTGTTTGTCCAAGAAAGCAAACAATAAAAACTCATTAGATACCATCCAGTTTGAATGAGGTCCTTTAGTAATTCTACTAATGCACAGAACAATTGTGTATGTGATAAAGTTAATATATATATATATATATATATATATATATATATATATATATATATATATATATATATATATATATATATATATATATATATATATATATATATTGGGGAAAGTTCAAAGCTGACCAAATCTAAGAAAATATACGACGAACTTAGATATTGCCAAAACGCGAAAGGTTGAAATCTCGAACTGAACGATTGCTACATTTGTCCATTTATCCGAAGGAAGTTTCACTATCTTTGCGGTGAAAACGAAAAGCACGACATTTACGAAAATACCCGAATATCCATTCTCAGAGCTGCTAGTCAGTGACGTAGACTGTGCGTTTCCTCTGCATAGAGGGGCAACGCCTTTCCACGCCACTGAAGAGACCGGAATAGATGGTGTCGCAAAGTAACAGCTGAAACTTTTCAGTGACCCAAAACTCATTAAGAAGATTAAGAATGTCCGCCGACGCCGGTGGCACATTCTTGAAAGCAGGGAAAACTTGGCGAAAACTATTTATACTTTCTCATTCACTTGCTCCCATGAACAGAAGATAACACCAACAGACAGCTTCGTAGATAGACAGAAAGATGGATTATTTTATTCGCCACAGACCTTTGTGCAATGGTATTTACATTCCCTATCATTTGGTCCAAAATACAATAACTTCAAACACAGAGCTATACATCAAAACTTCTAATGCTTAAGTAATATTAATACAAGATGTAAAAATATTAAAGAAAACAATACTTTAACCATGACATCCATGAACAAAACGACGTATTAAGATGAGAGTCCCAAGAAATATCGAAAACTTTTACTACTATCATCCTTATGCTCAGGTGCTACGAATATCAGCTACCATGAATACCTTGGAGGAAGCATAAGTAAGATAAAAACACGCACACACAAATTTACTAAACGAAGCGAAAACGACCGTACAATCAATTCTTCCTTCCTTGCACGTAGAGGTGCTGATTTCTAAAACTACAAGTAGTTCTCAGTGTCGTCTTTTTATGCTTGTACGGTGATAGTAATAGTCGTTCTGATTTGTACAACAAACTACGTGAATCTGATACCAAATTTATCTATTTAATTTCTAATATGTAAACATAAATAAACACATTTAACGTTCAAAGTACGCTCTGTCAGTTCCACCTACTGATAAGAACCCGGCCGTAGTCATGACAGAATGCGTGAGGCAAACGCAAGCACGAACTCTGCACCAAAGGCAAAAGGATAGTGGAGGATGACCTCCTGATGACATTATCCTTGGCGCGTCCGCTGGAAAAGCGGCGATATCTACCAGCGGTGGGGGAGGGCCTGTGAAAGGCCATAGGTTAGCAATATATAGATTCATTCCTTTATTGTTACTCTCGAAGCGTCGCTCAAAATATGTGATGAATGAAACTCGTGAAATATCTGGGCTGAATGTCAAAGATCGGTGAAATACACTTCAACACCAACAAAGGCCACTATCTTTCACAATTGAACACATCCTGTGTGTGTGTGTGTGTGTGTGTGTGTGTGTGTGTGTGTGTGTGTGTGTGTGTGTGTGTGTGTGTGTGTGTGTGTTCAGTTTGTTGGAAGAGCGACAGGACTAATTTAAAACTGAATCCATTTCTGCTTGTAACATGAAATAACCTTAAAATCAGGACATGCGAAATGAACGCGAGGTTCATGATACTTACTTTGGAAGTAAATGCCTCTGAAAATCACTGACAGCAACGAGGACTGGCAACCCGAATCTACCAAGACAGAAACTCGGTCCTAAAAAAATAAGAATATTAAAATCATTTATGATACATAATGTCTAAGAAATTAAAAAAAAAAAAAATGTGGGTGCCCCACAGACAAACACACGCTTTCCATTTACAGAACATAACCAAATTAACGGCGACAATCAAATCGAGCTAGAAATCACACTCTAAATAGGTTATGAACCCGCCCCACCCCAAAAAAAAAGGACTTCAAAGGGAAACTCAGCAAATGCATGATGCAAACAGAAATAACAAACAAAAAGCAAAGTATTTATATACAGGAACAAAAAACAATCTTGATCAAAGCTGTTAGAAGAGGGGAAAAATTGAAGCTGGGCTTGTTACCCTGGAACCTTTGAGTAACCTTTTGTACGCAATGTGAATAAACTTCGGAAATGTTAAAGGACTAAAAAGGAAAAACCAGTTACGAGTGCAATAAGCCTCAAGTGCTATGGAGGCCGAATGCCCTGGAATGGCATCGACTCTGTAAATAAGATATGATATCAGTGACGCTCAAATCACATGATATGGAAGAAAGTGCCACAATCACGTGTTTATGGATTTAAAATCTGATTTTTAAAAGTGTCCTGTTTAAGGTAAGGTGTTTGTCAAATGAACTGAATAGCCTATTATCGTCTGAAGGGTTTCTGTGCAAGTCATCGAAGACGATGACATCATTGCCATGTAATTCAAGTCTTTCCTTCTACTGGACATTTTCCGCCTCCCAGTTTCGCGACTAAAAGCACCCATGACGTCACGCTGTCCGGTGTCAGAAGCCTCTTGTTCCCTTCCCTGGCAGGCGATGCAGCAATCTTCTGAACAGGACAATTATTATACATGTACAGTAGATGTTGATCCCTTTCAATTTACGAGAGAGGCTACAACTGACCGGAAGGGCGAAGCTCCTGTGAGTAATGTATTCAACTTATTGTTACCTGCTGTTTATTGATTCCTTTATTTTTATTATTCACCGTACTTCTGTTTTATCTCTCACATTCTTTTTCGTAAACGGATAATCTGTCGCGTGGATGCAAGTGAATGTCTAGACAGTAAGAGAAATACGAATAAAACATGTATTTGAACACGTACTCGCATGAATGAGTTCTTACTATATAAACGGTGGGTGTACAGTCGAATCAGATTACTAAACACCTTTGTGTACAGCACACCGAAAGGGGACGTCCAAACGCGAAATATCCAAATATAGACAAGTAGAACTCTTTGAAGCACAGGTGAGAACGGGATGGGAGGCGTATTAGAAAGGTGACAACCGCAATGACTTTCCCTTTCGGGGAGGAACCTCCCATCCTACAATTAAAAGGCCTTTAAGGTCACTCGCTGCCTCTCCTCAAATGGGACCTTCAGCTCAACGACCCTCCTGCCTTTTCGGCGTCACTGCATCGTCATGAAATCTGAGAAAGGAAAGTCGGCGTTTTCATGACATTTACTCTCTCTCTCTCTCTCTCTCTCTGGTTTAATGACATATCCAATGCCAGCATTAGCGATAATAATGAGCATCATCATCATCATCATCATCATCAACATCGCGGGTACGTCGGTGAATGTGTGACTAAGTATGACCCCACTCACATGACCCAGGCGAACCCGATATATCGATATACCCGACGCACCAAGGCTGACTTTGTCAACTCCCGTGGGTGCCCATCGTCCTCCTCTTCCATTATATAATGGCGTGCTGTTCATCTCTTACTGCAAAGGTGACACAATAAATAAGAACAACCCACTTCATGTCTTACAGAAGTTCTCATAATTAAAAGTTCCTCGTTGGACGAATCGGCAGAGTTCTCGGCTAGCACTCTGCTAGGTCCGAGTTCGAGTCCCCGGACGGCCAATGAAGAATTAGAGGAATTTATTTCTGGTGATAGAAATTCATTTCCCGTTATAATGTGGTTCGGATTCCACAATAAGCTGTAGGTCCCGTTGCTAGGTAACTAATTGGTTCATAGCCACGTAAAATAAGTCTAATCCTTCGGGCTAGCCCTAGGAGAGCTGTTAATCAGCTCAGTGGTCTGGTTAAACTAAGGTATACTTAACCTTCTCATAATTAAAGGTGTAATCAAGACGAACACTATTATGATTTTAACTTTTCTTTTATCAAATGACAAAGCGATTAGGAATATTAGTTAAACGTAACGAATATTAATAATAATAATATTAACTAAAGCACTAAGACGAATAATATTTTTGTAATGACGCAACGAATAATATTTTCTGAATAGAATGAACAAGGTCGTGCCTGGAACAATATTATCCAACAATAAAGACAGCGCCAGTAAGCAAGGAATATATATATATATATATATATATATATATATATATATATATATATATATATATATATATATATATATATATATATATATATATATGACATGTAGCACAAACAGTCCCTCAAGACGAGTGTCGTCAAATTTCAATCGAAGGTGATTTCACATACTCGAGCGAAACTGTTTTGCAGTTCTGGGAAAATGTAAAAGAAACCTAAGAAACGGCAGGTAAAAGTTGTGGCTGCAGTAATGGGCAACCTAACTCATAACAAGCACATTACTGGTGGCAATAATGGCAACAACAGCTGTAACACCAAAGCAACTTTTCAGCAACAACGGCAGCCTTTCCATGGGGAAGCATTTCACAAACGCGGCGCTCCGTCTTTCTTCATTAGCCGGTTACCGCGGCGACCTTACTCTTTTGAAAGGGAACCAGGTGTAAAAACGTGATGGAAACTATGGTAAAAAGAATCATAACACTAACTCATAGCAGCGATATCCCTCAACTAGTTGTGTTACGTAGCCATCCGATTCACCAGCGATCAGCATAAAACGAGCAGCCAAAAATTGTCTTCATCAAGGTCGTTTAGAGAATGACAAACATACATAAGGGATTTTCTTTTTTTTAATCATTTATAAACAAGAAATCCAGATTCTAAAGGCACACTGCAGATAAAATATATCAAATAAAATCAGCGGCAATTCCAGATCAAATGATAAAGGGGAGCAAAAACGTCAATAAAATTGTGACGGTGTAAGCTATCAAGTGATCAGATCAATGTGTCAGAACAAGACGCTTATTCAATTCTGATCCGTTGGCGCCATCAGCAATGATCGTTTCGTGTTCATCTACTCGAATAGGTTGTGGATCTTCTCTTATACAAACTCACTGGTAAAACCTGCTGGAAAGACATCATCTGATTTCCCTGAGTTTTTGTTGACATTTCATGGTAGTTTCATCGTTTTGCTGAAGGAAGATTATGTGACCTAATTGCGAAGCCTTGCTGGTTGCTATTTGCTATTTATTTATTAATTATTAACAGCAACATTCTTACCATTTACATGTCATGCATCTCTTTTAGCATTTACGCCATCATTATGGCTGACATATCAGACGGACGATTTTATCGCTGTACGAGGAGTAACTAAAACTAAATTATATGAAAAAGCATTGCAAGGTGTGGAGTTTAAAAGTCGTGTGAGAAGTGCTTACCACATGACGCTATTAGCAAGTTAGTTCTCGGCAGCTAACTAAGCTTTGCGCATGCAAGTGGCAATTCTGACTTTTAAATACAAATTTTCCAGAATTGACGCTTCTGTTTCAAAGACATTAATTTGGCATTGTTGAAAATAAGTTCCTCTAATGATTACATGGGGTTACGCTAATGGTTGTTTTTATGGCTCGAAGTGGGTCTCCTAGATGATTTTGAAGCATGTAATCTTTGCTTGTTGCGAACGATGATTTCACAAAACTTCAAGATGTTTTAAGTTTATCCTGAGTCGCAGAATACTCTTGAGTTTTTGTGTTTAATATTACCCCCTCTGCAAGTCCAAGGGAAATAGGAAACGTTTTACTTTAATACCACAACCACTCCCATGTGCGCCGTGTTTAATACCAGCCGCATCGGAATGAATGTTAAAACATAAACAAAAGACGGTAAATATCACGGTAACAGTAAATTTGCAACACATTTCAGTGTACATTTCATACTGAGCATATTAGGGAGACTTGAGAAACCAGCATAAAAACTTTAATAAAGAGTTGTGGTAATAAAGTGAAATAATACTCCACATAAAATAATTAAGATACTTTAGCCATAGCTACAATATTTGTTATGAGCAGGACCTCTTCTTTCACAACATGTTATGAGACTTGCACAACTGCCCAAGAGTCTCTCTAGGGTAGTAAACCCCGTATATGATGTAGTTTATAGATGTGATTACAGATTCTAAACCACTGGACGCAACATGTCCTTTCTATGAAGCCTCTTATGATTTGGTGGGCGATTTCGACTTAATTCTAAAGCACTTAGGAACCATAGTCATTCAAGTGTTCGGTGATTTGATATTGTGTAGAGTCGTTTGACGATTTTTCATATGGCCAGCTTAACAAGAATATGTATCTCCTGAACTTTTCTTGAGAAGATGACTGCTTCTTTAAACAAAACTTTGGGGGTTGGAAGAACCCTAATGTGTAACTGCCAATGCCTCTCGTGCTGGTAATGACGATTCTCAAGCCAGCTAGGAATCACATCTCAAAACTGTTTCTGAAGCTCTGGTTCTCCGACAGGAAAATTCGTGACAACTTTCAATGCCTATCGAATTTTCTTACCTCACAGACGCCAATGCTCATGGTTCTGCTGTTTCACCATTTACAATATTCTCTCATTGTAAGATCAGTAACGCTGTTGTCTCCTTCAGGACCAACAGAAGTCTCTTTAAGAATTTTTAAAGAGACCTTTTGTAAGGTCTCTTTCAGGAATCTGTAGAGGGCATGCAGCTTGCGCCTTGTTGTATACTTACCTAATTTTAATACCTGGGTTTAGCCAGCAACTTCGAAACATTTTATGGGGTGCCTTTGTTCTCATAACAACTTCATCCCAGTCCAACCCTTAAAGCTACCATCACACAGCTCAACTTCTGCCATAATTACAGTACGAAGGAAGAACTTCGTTCCTAACTCAACTTTCTACATCAACTCGTTTCTCATTTTTCATTTAGATCAACATTCTGTCTTCTGCAAGGCAAGATCCACCGATCGTGTAATCTGCAAGATAAGAATTACCCATCCTACATGGATGGTCATTTATTTTCTTTCGTAACCCCTTAATATTCATTGTAGATGTGGCACGTCATGTTCTCTTTTCCCAGTTCTAATGATGTTCATGTGTTGTTTTCACCCGTCTTCTCTTCCATTAATAAACTGCTGGTATCTAATTCGAAAATCTACCGTTACTGCGTGTGATTAATTCAAGGGCTTCTACTTTGTCCACAAAAACAATACCATAAAACACTGCTTACTTTTGCAAAATTTCTCCTCGGAAAGCTTCAGCGTGACAAACCAATTATCTGACCAGCAAAATATACCAGAATCTTACACCACAGAAAGGAATGTTTATCAGAAGAAAAACTAATAATAGAAAACTTTCCTACATGCAGATTTATGCAACAGAGAAAAGCAAATCAAATATGGAAATACAACACACTGGCTGATTACCACTTTCCACACACCAATTACCAGTTTTCCTGCTGAATTCTAAAAACAGAAGGCATACACTGGATCTGTCTCTTGTCTAAAATATAAATATTTCTTATAGGACTGCCTGATAAATCTTAGATTTCATAATGCATATGTATATGAATAGGAACCGGCAGGGAAGCAAAACCATAACCGTAAAATCCCTGAGCTAAAACAAAAAACGATATTTACTATGGATGGCACATGGCAGCATCCATATGCGCGGTGGTCAAAAGATCTCTCCCGGAGTAGAGCATCGAAACCTTATGCCGGAGCTGCCACAGTCCTCGTAAAATCATTTTTCGGCGTCATAAAGAAAGACGTAAACCTTCTCCTTTATCCACTTCCTTAATTGCTCTATTTTTGAGAGCGCAAGAAGCCTCGAGTAAATGCCAGACGCACAACACCAGATTAGAGGGGAAAAAAGAAGTCGAATCGATATCGTCAGGACACTTCAGCATCTCTCCTACGTGTCCTCCCATATATGCTCACCTCCCTTATAAAGTTCGTCGTCTCATTCTTGGCATTCACCCTGTCACACGCTCATTTACATCACAATTCTTGGTGACGTGTCAGTCGCATGACTCGAGACTTTCTTTCGATTCCTAACAAATACATAAATCGATTAACGCAGACTGAATTTAACAAATACACACACACACACGCACACATAAACTTACAAGACTGATTCTGCAGGTCTCCTGGTCATCAAGAAAGAACTCTGTTTTTTGCTCTTTCACGTGAGGGAGTGAAGCTTATTCCTCCAGTAAATGGCGCTTTTTACCTCGTTCCATGTGAATGACTTTAGCATTCTGAATAATAATAATAATAATAATAATAATAATAATAATAAGTTATCACTATCGTTTGATCAACTCCGGCTTTGTCTTTCCTTCCCAGATGAAATGCGGCGCTCAGCTGTACATGAAAATTGTGTAAATTCCTGTACACTGAAACCTTACGGCTTTTTCCCTTAGTAAAAATGTTACGTCGACATACACGTCAAATTTCAAACAAAAAAACTTTACCACACACCCAACAATACTCTCTCTCTCTCTCTCTCTCTCTTTTACACTGTGAGAAAATAGGGGGGTGGAAGACATGAGGAGCTTGGAGGAGGGTAGGAATTATTAATCGTGTGGGTTTGGGGAAGAAGGGGTTAAGAGGAGGTCAGTGCAACAACCCCCTAACCCCAGGGAAGGTCCCTGAGCCTTGGTAATAAATGCATCGGCATGCTTCTCACGATCTTGTCCCCCTACTGTACCTCCTCCTCCTCCCCCCCCCTTCCCCTTCACCCTCCTTCCCTTCCATCTCCTTCCGTCCTTTCCTCCATCCTCTCCCGAACAGAATTCTACCTACCATCGCCTCTATCACCGGACTACCTTCCTCACGGAACGAAAATCAGTGAGTAGCAGACGGAATTTTAAATCTCGAAGGCCTTCGGACTTTCTCATGGCTCATTTTTTTTTTTTTCGTCTCCGCATTGCAAGTGCTTTTGAGGTTTGTAAGCTTAATCTGAGGGAGATTACAAATTAATCTCCCGCTAATCTGTTTTTGTAATGAAGAAAAAACTTGAAATGAATGGACTAGAATGTCATCTGCGCCCTCAAGTTTCAAGAAACGGAAGGTGGTACCGACAGCGTTTAATCAATGCCATGACTTAGACGTTTGTTTCAGATAAACGGAATGCGATCCTTCAAAAAAAAAAAAAAATGTTACACTATCCCGAATGTCTGGGTTCCCACAATTCTTGCAGTAGAAGGAGATGTTGATTCCGAGTGCACCGCTGTCATCATTTCGCAGAGAAAAATGGGCAGTTTAGCTCGGACAGCTCCTCTGTAAAATATACCCGTGAGAACCTCGCAAAGAAAATGCAACGTAAGACCCGACACCTCCCACTCTCTTCAGACAGTCAGCGAAAACATTCGACAGACGCCGCGTCGCTCGGGGCTACAGCTTACGCTTGGTGCTTTCTTTTTCTTCTTCTCTTCACTCCGGACTGTTACTGTTATAAAGCTGATAGGTCAACCATAATCTGAGTGATATACATAAATACGCAAACACACACACACACACACACACACCATAATCTGAGTGATATACATAAATACGCAAACACACACACACACACACACACACACACACACATATATATATATATATATATATATATATATATATATATATATATATATATATATATATATATATATATATATATATATATATATATATATATAATTTATATATATAAGTCTATATATATATTATATATATATATATATATATATTATTCATCTCATACTTCATCTCAGATGGTCGAGCGCAAAGCGATACTTTGTTAATAAAGCGTGAACTGAGACCTGAGCACGTTTCGTGAAAACATGGAGGTTTTATCATCTTCATCATCTCCACTATTTCTATGTTTTACATGACCTGTTGGCTATGACCTGCCAGCGAAAATGTGCAGCTTCTGTTAGAAACGAGAGAGAGAGAGAGAGAGAGAGAGAGAGAGAGAGAGAGAGAGAGAGAGAGAGAGAGAGAGTCTAATTCAGGCACCAAAATTAAACATCTAATGAAGATTCACGAATTTGAAATAACCTATATTCAACTAGTATATACTTACCTGATCATGACCTGTACCTGACCACGGGGCAGCTAAGCTGGCCCTTGAGTTCTCAAAAGACTAGACACGCGCCCAAAAAATCACGAGCACCACATTTCGAAACGAGCTGCCACAAGGCTTTCGTAAACAGATTACAGACTAGCCTTTGCTCGTGAGAACACTTGACAAAGATTAGCCAACCACTTTCTACAAAGCATGTAAGGTCAGTGTATATTGTAGATTTTAACAAATAATTCAGTAAATGAACGAGCGTGGTGAAATATAAGCCGCGCTCAATAGAAAAACGTGAATGACACAGAGTGGAGAAATACAGATGATAATCTTGGCTGTGAGTTAAGTCTGATTATCATCAGCATAATCTAGGGTCCGAAATAAGATTTTAAAAGTAAAACACATCTAGTTTCTCTTCAGGAATCCAAGAATCTTATCCGAAATCTCATTGGTTTCGAAGTACATTAAATGACGACCGCTCTACTTAGCTTTAAAATGCAACATCATTAATCAGACGCCGAGACTAAAACAAGATACCTCGGCAACACCCATAATGTAATGAGAAACTGTGAGGAAACACGCAAAAAGAACACTATGAATTCTTAGCTTTCCTAAACAGTGCTTTCCCAAGTATGCGTCATTTCACTATTAAACTTCTAAAACATCAAGCAAACTATCAGCTCCTTCTTGGGGATTTGAAGAGCGTTTTCTTGCTAATGGTAAGCTAGTAAGTTAGGAAGCTTAGTCCAAGAGATAATACGCACACACTTTCAGAGTTTGTAAATCAGAAGGCTGTTCCTGACTATGCCTGAAAACGAACCTTTTAAGTGATCATTTACAAGATCTGCTCGCCCGTCTCCGAACTCGGTTCAATTCGATATTTTCGTGTGTGTGTGTGTGTGTGTGTGTGTGTACGCAAGTGTATAACAATGTACTTGCATTAGGGTATGTAAACAGTATGTTGGAACACACGAAAGCAAAGTTCATCGTAATTAAGTCTTCTAACTACACTAAGTGAATGGCCTCTATTACTTGGCTGCCATTTGTTCGTTATGCTAATCTACAGATGTTCCTGATGCTTCTATTTTCATCCATTCTCTCATCGGTAAGTGACAAGGAGTTACCATGACACACACACATACATACATACATACATACATACATACATACATACATACATACATACATATATATATATATATATATATATATATATATATATATATATAAATATATTAATACTACTCTTTAATACCACTCACTGTATATACAAAATATTAACAATAAGTATACCAAAGGGATCATCCTTAATTACTTAATTCATAAAAAAGATGTCTAGTTCTTTTTCTTACCTAAAGAGGTCTTTAAAAAAAAGGTGGGGGGGGGCTCTTTGTTCCCATGATCAGCCAAGTCACAAGGAAGATCAAAGCGATGACTGCGTGGTCACTCTCCCTCCGGAGACGAGAGGGCGAAAGCGAGAGTGATCAGCAACACCTCTTGAACGATTATGGCACAGCTGTGGGACTGGGAATCTCAGGTCTTAAAATCAGTGTCGAGAAGACAACTGTTGAAATGAGATACAAACATGAAATTTGAATTTGCACTGACTGAAGGATTTTTAGCATTAACCATTTATTTCCACAAGTCCCCAAATAGGACAAGGGACGCGTCCAGGTTTTCAGAGAACGGTAATTTCCTATCGCCAATTCAGCATGTTGAAGTACTGTCTTATATCGTGTTCATATTTGGAACTTCCCAACAAATGATTATTTAAGCTGGGGTGTTAGAAATGCAATAGCGCCGAAAGTTTGTTGAGATGCACGGCTAATTTTTCATCAAACGATCAGCAAGACGTCATAATGGGGAAAGTGTACCTCACAACTTTCGATGTTGGTTGCTTTGCGTTCATGCAGAGCGTAATTCCTTTCCTTTTCAACGTCAACCCGGCCCGCGGCAAGCACACAAAGCCACTTCTGAGGTTTCACACTCGGTTTGATGGAAAACTTACAACGTCGGTACTTTCGACGATGAAACAACACTCGACAAAAACGCCAAGCAACTTCGCAAACGTTTAATAAAGGCCGGACGACGATGATGATGATGATGATGATATGAGGCACTGGTCGATTGCAAGTTGCCCAAGTTGCAAAGCTTTGAGTCGAACGGGAGGGGAAGGCTAAAGGACAAGAGGAGGAGGAGGAGGAGCACGACGAAGGGCATGATACCAAAGGAGCCGGTAACCGGGTCGAGGTTAGTTTCCCCGCATAGCCAGAGGGTTATGCTCTCATAACAAAGAGCACAACAAATCGAAACCAGTTTCAGGGATGACAGGAAATTATACACACACACACATATATATATATATATATATACATATATATATACATATATATATATATATATATATATATATATAAATATAAATATATATATATATATATATATAGTACATATATAAATATAAATATATATATATATGTAATATATGTATATAATATATTTTATATATATGTATAAATATATATATGAATTATATTTAATTTTATATATGTATACATATATATATATATATATATATATATATATATATATATATATATATATATATATATATATATATATATGTTGTAAGGTGATGAAAAGATCTTCCCACTACAAACTAGGTTTCCCTCATAAAAACTTTAGAAAAAATGCATTGTTTCGCAAAGTTGCAGCAATCATCCACATCACACAATAAGTCCACATAAGAAAAATTCAACAAAAAAAATAGCTTATTACATCAACCCTCTCCCCAGAACCTCTCTCTCTCTCTCTCTCTCTCTCTCTCTCTCTCTCTCTCTCTCTCTCTCTCTCTCTCTCTCTCTCTCTATATATATATATATATATATATATATATATATATATATATATATATATATATATATATATATGTGTGTGTGTAATTATATTTATATATTTATAAACATATGCATATACTGTAATGTAACTGTATATTATATATTATACATACATATATATTATAATTGTATATTATATTTATATATATATATATATATATATATATATATATATATATATAGAGATATATAGATAGAGAGAGAGAGAGAGAGAGAGAGAGAGAGAGAGAGAGAGAGAGAGAGAGCCGTACGCCTAAACGCATAGGATATTTGTCTTACAAAAATATAACAAGCAAAAAGATGCGCCAGTTTCTTCAACGCAATCGAGTTTTCTGTACAGCGTATAAAGCCGCAGTGTCACGATCTTGTTGCAACTGTCTTCGATTGACATCATTACGGGCCTATCGAAGTGCTGCATTATGAAACTCTCAGCTACGACCGGGCAGCGCTCAGTTGTTCCCCAGATGCGGTCAAGTGAAGGTGCGTCGGCGACGCTTCCGGAATTAGACTGGGCTGTGCCAGACATACAATCCATGGCTAACCTTAACATTAAATAAAATAACAACTACGGAGGCTAGAGGGCTGCAATTTGGTATGTTTGATGATTGGAGGGTGGATGATCAACATACCAATTTGCAGCCCTCTAGCCTCAGCAGTGTTTAAGATCTGAGGGCGGACAGAAAAAGTCTGGACGGACAGACAAGTAGGCATTTCAATAATTTTCTTTTACAGAAATCTAAAAAACGAATCTTGTAAAACCACAAATCTAAGAACAACGCCGCTGACCGAGACAGAATCTTCCTGACAATTATATAACTTTAAAGGGTACGAATTCAATAAATACAGCAGTCTATAAGATTCGTAACCAGGTTATGAATGGAACAGCTACACGTAAAAATATATATATATATATATTAAGAGCCTCCATATACATTTGGAAAAGAAAGAAAAACAGTGCAGCATCAACCGTGGGATGCAATAAAATCACTGCACAGTCAGTTGCAACAAACTGCAAATCAACAGTATGTAGGTCGAAATAATGAGGAAATTATCGTCCTCCATAGTGAAAGTACAATTATATGCAAACTTCATGAATAAATGATTCGTTAATAAACATACCCGCCCAAAATTGATGACTAAATTATTGCAATTATATGTTAACTTGGAGAATGCTCTATAGTTTTCTTATGCAATGCCAAGTGAAAACATTCATAATAGTTTGCTTAGTCAAGGCAACCTGCAACGCTACCACCACCGCCACCAACAGCAACAATAGGAACACCTACAACAATGAGAGTAACCACAGAAACATGCAACTCACACTTATGGCTACAAGAGAACGAAGCAAGTTGAGAGGACAAGAAAAAGTAAATCGCCAGACACTGTTACTACATGGGAGAACAAAGTAAGTCGAGAAATCACAAAAAAAAAATCAAAATAAAAAAACAATCAAGCTAACAACCACTAACAACAAAGAGAGAAGAAGAGTACCTTGACTCTGCCTGCGCCCCACGGCCACAAATAGCCCCCAGTAATTGGGCGCTGACGAGAGGAAAGCAACGTACAGCAGTAATTACGTAAGTACGAGGCTGCAGAGCCCCTGTGTATGCAAATAAGGGCGATCTGTTAGCACCAGCGGTGTAATGTAACCATCTTATTGACAGACGCTAACGCAAAGGTTTCGTCACAGCAAAAATAGCGATTTATGGCGAAACTTCATGAGTACCTTAGATGAACGGTACTATGCTTAGCCTTACATTCACTACTAGAGAGTTGCCTGAGTGAAAGAAAAGTGATTTAATGTTTTGAGAAAATATTCAGATATACATCGCAAGTGTCCTCAAGTTCCAAATGTTAAAAAAATGGGGTCCATAAGGCTCTCCTGAAACTTCTTCTTGCTAGAGCATTAGGGTCACAATGCACTCTATATCAGTGAAGGATAAGGACTTATTTGACGCAGAAAAGAGGAGGAATTTCTCCTAAGTAAAAAAGACGAGAAGATCCCACGGCGAACCAGAGAAAATAAAAATTGAATAAAGAAGCTGCAGGTCGTGGATGAGTGAGTGTGTGCGTGTGTGTGCATAAACCAACCGGCCGATTCACTGATTAAGGATAATTGAGCACTAACTGAGGTTGAATCGGTGTAGGATTGTGGGAGTCTGTGGAGAGTTCCTGAAGCAAAGTTTCTCTCTCTCTCTCTCTCTCTCTCTCTCTCTCTCTCTCTCTCTCTCTGACGGTACACTGCGTCCCACCCTGAAGGAAGGATAAAGTAAATTACATGTGGGAAAGTTATCCAAATTCTGTTCGTCACTGGAAGGTATTTGCTATTTACTACCATCGAAGAGACCGAAAAAATGAAGCAAATATTATGACGTAGTTGTGGCCACTCGAGAGGAACAATCTGTTTGGATTTTGTTTGCACCTATAATAAAAAAAAAATTATTGCTATTGCTGAATGATGACAAGGGCACTTAAAAAGGATTTACTTCTAGTTAGTGTGAGACAACGATGAGAACTGAAGCAAGGGAATTTTTAAGTCGTCTTAGGAGGTGGTGTGGCAACTCAAGGTGACAGTGAGAAGAAGAAGAAGAAGAAGAAGAAATGGAGCTTGCTTCCAAAGGCAAGGTGGCCCACGATGACGGGAGCGTAATTAGACTGAATGAAAGCAGCTACAGTCCGCGGGAATGTTTAGAAAAAAAAAATCACGACTCATGACCCTGTTCATGTGGGAGAGCAAACTCCCAAAAGCGAATAGAAGTGAATCAAGGGCAATTGGGGAGGTTTATGGCACACAAGCCGCTCTGATCAAGATAAGCATAGTTTGTTAACGTACGCTTTTCTGTATTTCTCAAATCCATAAAGAACACTACGAATGTCACATATCACAATGACAATACACTGACGTGAAATTCCGTCATGTATTTATTCCAATCTTCTGTAATGAGCTGATTCATTTAATAGAGTGCCATGAGGAGAGTAACTACCAATGCTGAAGGACAAGGATTGCGAAAAACGCAGTTTTTAAAAACGCTTATGCTGTGCAGGCAGAACGACAACAAAGAATATCTTTGCCTGCATAACTTACCAATGAAACAACCAAATAACAGACAACATCATGACTCTTAATAATGAAAATTCAGCTCCTTTCACTTGAGTTAATCTAAGTCTTACAATCCATGGATCTATCTTTTCTCTTTACATGAAAAATTCACGGACAACAATCACACATAATTTTAAAAAGTGAAGCATGGATATGATGGCTAACTGTGTAAAACCATACCGTGTTATTTGCATAGCGAATATTTACAATGAAACATTGGAAATGAAATCAGACAGAAGAAATGAAATCAGACTGATCGAAGCCCAACGGTAATGTCTAGGGCGTCCAGAAAATATCGCTGGAAATTTTCCGTAAAAAAAAAAAAAAAAAAAAAAAAAAAGGTCCGGGCAAACACTCATTATAATGGAATCAATTTTCATAAGCTGGCAGACAAACTGCTCAGTCCTCCTTTATCTTCTCTCTTGCTTTAACGGCTTTTTGATTTTGTTTGGCAGCAGTGCGTTGCCTTTTGTTGTCGCCTTTTATGCAGGAACAAAATATAATCTTGAAAACACCTGATTTGCAGTGGTAGTTAGTAAACAACCCATTTTTCTTTAAATGTCCAAGCCATTGATTGGATTAAAGCTGCTGTCATGATAAATCATCTCCCCTGCGAAAGGCTTCGCAATGATCCCTCATTAGAGATTCAAATCACGTTCTGTATTGGCGTTGATGCCACTCTTGGTGAAAACGCGACTTTTTAAAAATATTACTTTTATTTTTCGGGGCAGAGACTTGCGCAGCAACATTCGAATCTGAAGTTTGCTAAATCTTGTGCTTTAGATACTTGCACGAGGCATCGTTGGAGGTTTAGCTAACACTCAAGTTTGACTTCGGTGAATTGTTCTATTCAAAGACTTGGCTAGTCTCAGTTGGATGTCTGTGCAACGTTTGAGTTGAAGCTCTGAGATGAAATTCGACGCTGTTTTGGAATCACTGCGCAGCATTTTAGCTGGACAGTTATAAGACTTATCGTCGAGTCACTGTTGTGCGTCAGAATGATATTCATTAAACATGTAAGGCTGAAAGGTTGAGATTTGGGGTTTTCTACTGCACCTTGGCTGAAGTCTGCCCAGAGTTTGGACGATATCTCGTTCTATGAAACCACTCTAAACACACACACACACACACACACACACACACACACACACACACATACACACCCAAGCTCGCAACGGCAGGTAACTCCACTCCAAAAGAGAGAAATGAATTTCAAACTGATGTCCATACACAATCTCAGTCGGGTTTCTCGTTGATTTAAGGGTTACATGCAGTTAGATCACAGATGGAAATGTAAGTGGTATTCTGGCAGAAATTCAATACGGCAGATGGGGTCCTTCATATTTTCCAACGCCGAAGGCCTATCTTTGAAATTTTCCAAGTTAGTCAAGATCCCCTGTCCAGAGAAGAGATCATACCTATTGTTCATGACAAATAAAATATTCATAAAGATTAAACAACTAGACTGACGGAACTTTCCTGAACCAGATGCACTAGAACTCAGCTCAAGGTGTGTGACAAAATATTTTAAGCGGACCATTTAGTAGTTCCTGCTAGGAACTGTTGTTTATCCGTCATGATCCATATCATGTTGCCTATTTCAAAACTTCATCTTCGAAACTGGCAAAGCTATTCAAAGGCAAAGACAAAAGAAGAGTATCGCTACTTATTGCCGCTAAAATATACATAATATATTAATTCATGGAAGCGAGTTGCACAAGAACTCCCCTGGAATACAACAAAAGAATTTGAGAGCGATACATTCCGAGGTTTTTCTGGCCAGGTCAGTAAACCTTAGTTTAACCAGACCACTGAGCTGGTTAACAGCTCTCCTAGGGCTGGTCCGAAGGATTAGATTTATTTTACGTGGCTAAGAACCAACTGGTTACCTAGCAACGGGACCTACAGCTTATTGTGGAATCCGAACCACATTATGACGAGAAATGAATTTCTATCACCAGAAATAAATTCCTCTAATTCTTCATTGGTCGGTCAGAGAGTCGAACGCTGGGCCAACAGCGCGCTAGCCGAAAGCTCTACCCACCCCTCCAATGAAGAACTTTTTCTGGCCAGGAGCGCAGCAGTGGCATCAGCGGCGCTTTGGAGATTTTGTTTCCTTCCTCAACCTTGGTCCTATCCAAGGTCCAAAGAAGGCTTTCTTTGAACCTTGGTTCTATCAGTACATCTAAATTCGAAGCTCTGCCCTGAAGGCTGCTCATAACGATCCAAGTTCCAAGGCCGGAGAAAAGTTAGAAAAATGGGATTAATCCCATATGGAATATGAAATATGGAATATGTAATTTAGGCCAAAGGCCAAGCGCTAGGACCTATGAGGTCATTCAGCGGTGAAATGGAAATTGAGAGTAGACAGGCTTTAAAGGCGTAACGGGAGGAAAACCTCGCAGTTGCACTACGAAACGAATGTTAGGAGAGGGAAGAAAGTACGATGGAAGAAAGGGAATATGAACGGAGGTAAACTAAAAGGAAAGATGACTACTGTGCTTCGTGCGCTAACATAGTTTAGGAGTGAGCAGCAGAATGCAAGGATTCGAACGCGGTGAATTTTAAATATGGTTGCAGCAACTTAACAGTAAGAGCGAACCAGATTTACATGCTTTAAAATCGTCTTTCACCCATTTAAAGGAAAACTGCTATTCAAAGGGTACAACGCCACATGAAGCAGAGACATTTAAAGCCAGGCGCAAGACGGAAGCGTTATTGAAATCTGACGAAACGAGAGAGAGAGAGAGAGAGAGAGAGCTCGTCGTACAGTAATCTTGCTCTTGAAAGTTCCCCCCAAGATGTAAGCAGCCGCTGCTCTTAAGGAAACGAAGCTCGTTAGCCGTTCATCTCTACGGCAGCCAAAATAATGAAAAACTTGTCCTTATCACAGCCCACGCCTGGTCTTTTTCAGGCGATGCAATGGGCCACCAGCAGGTGCGAAGGGCTTCATGTTGAAACCCTTTTCCAGTCCTACCCGATTTGTGGAAAAGTAAAAAAATAATAATGATAAATAAAAATCAGTGGCTGCGGCAGAGGCCATTCAGATGATCGCCCACGCTCGGGTAACCCCCACAACCTTTCGACCGATTCTCTAGTTTTCTTCCATTTCATCATCTCTCTCTCTCTCTCTCTCTCTCTCTCTCTCTCTCTCTCTCTCTCTCTCTCTCTCGTCGGCCCTTCCAAAGTCTCGATACTCTCCCGTCCTTTTTCGTTCAGTTCCCTTCTTGTAATAGATTTAACCTTATCTTCCCCTACAACTCGATCCTTAAATTCTTCAATTCTACAGACTAATAACTACACTACGGTTTTATCCTGAATTCTGTTAAGTTCCTTTCCATAAATTATGATGTATTTTCTTTATCCAGCACTACAGTCTTGGCCTAGTCTCTTCGTTTTTAGAAGCCAGGCTCCATACTTAATATCTTATCCAAGGAAAATTCTTAAAGAGATTTTAGTCTTTTATGACATGGTAATTTATTTCTGCGCCCTCCCCTGGCCATGTTCTTCGTCATTTTCAGGTTTCTTATTTTTTCCTGCGTTCTACTTCCCAAAGGTCTCTTGCTTTCAACTGAGCTTAACAGTGTTTTAGTCCTTAATTCTCTTTCATCGGCTGGAATTTGAAAGGTCGGCGATGACATTCATTTCTATCATTTCTAGCAACATGAAGACAAATCAGGGAGGCAAAATGAATGTCAAGAATAACACAATGAATGCAATCTCTTCACGCATCGACAACTATCTCATACATATGTTAATTTGGAGAGAGAGAGAGAGAGAGAGAGAGAGAGAGAGAGAGAGAGAGAGAGAGAGAGAGAGAGAGAGAGAGAGAGATAATATTTGCAGTTCAGAGCAAAAGCAGCATTTGGCAGTCCGCAACAGAAATCCAACATCAGGGGGCGTTGCGCAATATGCCAATGCAACATGCACACCCCGAGTCCTCATGACAAAAAAAAAGGCCCAAAGACTGCAGCAGATTCTATCAGAGAGAAAGAAGAAAAACAGAAGACTAAAAATGAAAGTAATAACTAAAACAAAGGAGTCTGAAACAGATGACGGTAAAAATGATGCAAAGTAGAGAGGGTCAAATAAAGTGAGGGTGAAGAGAGTAAAGCAACCTAAAGCTGAGAGCCCATAACCAGCCTTGACGGGCACTCGGTCACGGGAAACACTTCCACTCAAACAAACGAAAAAGCAAACTGGCCAGAAGAGATTGACGAGGGCGCCATACACGGCCTCCTCTTCCTCCTCCCCCTCCTCCTCCTCCTCCTCCTCCTCCGTCGTCATCCCACGAGAACCTTATTGCATACCGCACCCACTTTTACGCAAGGGAAAAACAAAGCAAAAAAAGCAGACGAGTACGTGGAATGGAAATAGATGTCACTTCCGTATGTCAAAAGAAATGCCATATCTGAATTCATGTGCGGTGTACTGTACGCATTACTTGAGTCTTTGCAGCGTCCCTTCGGCCCCTAGCAGCAACCCCTTTCATTCCTTTTACTGTACCTCCGTTCATATAAAGTTTCTTCCATCTTACTTTCCACCCTCTCCTAACAATTGTTTCAAAGTGCAACTGGGAGGATTTCCTCCTGTTACACCTTTCAAACCTTTCTACTCTCAATTTTCCTTTCTGCGCAGAATGACCTTATAGGTCCCAGCGCTTGGCCTTTGGCCAAAACTCTATACTGCATTCCATTCCTGAATTCACATATCAAATGAATTTCTGTAGATCATGCGTCCATATGAGCTCGACTTCGCACTCCGCCATCGAACGTGGAAGCACTGAAGAAGTTAATGACAAACGCACAGAAAGAAGACCACCGAGTGCAATAACCTGCCTCTTGGCAAGGCACCAGGTTATTCAACAGCTTGTCATGCAAGGTCAGCGGCCACCCTCAGACGATTATCAAACAAGTTCGGGTTACAGATGCTGTAGTCTCCCTTTATGTATTCGCCAAAAGTTAAAAATGGAAATAACTTTCCTCATAGGCATAAAACTTCTAGGCCACCAGTTTCATCGTACAGTATTATATATATTTATATATATAAATATATACTTATATATATGATATATATATACATTTATATATAAATATAAATATATATCATACTGTACGGTGAGACTGGTGGCCTAGAAGTTTTATGCCTATGAGGAAAGTTATTTCATTATATTTATATATATATATATATATATATATATATATATATATATATATATATATATATATATATATATATATATATATATATATATATATATATATATATATATATATATATATATATATATATATATATATATATATATATATATATATATATAAACCTTTTACAAACGAAAGGTGAAAATAAAATGAGATTCTGGTTAACGTCTAAGACTCACACATCGAACATAAAAATTATCTACCTATTATACTATTCATTTTAAAAAGTGGTATCTTAACCTAACTAACTAGGTGAATGTTGGCCGAAAGATATACTATACAATTCGAATATTAGAGAGAGAGAGAGAGAGAGAGAGAGAGATTCAGGAAGACATCGCAATCAATGCATTAACAACTATCACTGGTCATTAAGAACCTGACGACACATAACATCGTGTGATACAGTGACGTCACTGCAGCCTGACCCAAGACCATGATATACCGGAAGTTCTGGCGACGATCTTACCTCCATCAGACCGGAATACCGCGAAAGAAACCTAATTAATTAGCAGAGTCAATCACTGTAATATACCAAGGACTACCCGGAAAGGCCCGAGAAGGTCAGCAAAAATGAAAAGCCGGGAAACTAATGCAGGATCACACTACGGCACTAGAGCAGAAAAAGTTTCCTGATGCGTCTGACGCCACTCATTGAAAAAGGTCCAAAGATGACAAGGTGCGTTGCAAGGTTTACAGATACCACATGCAAATGTACCGGTGCTATAAAAATTCAACAATTCTGTCACTTGATGTATTAGGCACACTTTACCCTCCGTACGGTATGTGGGTGGGCCGATTCCAAAACACGTGGAGATTACTTTCACTAAAAGTCTGATACTCCGGATGCAGGTTCGCATCTCGCCACAGGCGCCAGAATTTCTTCATATTCTTCAGTTTGTATCTTAGCCTTTGTAGTGAGAAGTGTATCCAATAACTGTGAAGAAAACGATAAGTACGAGGGCATTGTGGTTATTACAACTATACACACACATATATAATATATATGTGTGTGTGTGTGTAGTTGTGTATATAGTTGTGTATATATAATATATATATATATATATATATATATATATATATATATATATATATATATATATATGTGTGTGTGTGTTTTCGATAATTGTGTATATGTAATATAAAAAATATACATATGTGTGTATGTGTGTGTGCGTGTGTATATGTGCATAGCGTACTTAAAAGGATAAGCGTTATATGATAGCTTAAGAAATTTTGCATTGCCCACATTACTGCAACAGAGGCATCAACGAGGTCTGAGAGAGCACGAAACATAAATGAGCAGACCTAAAACGAACAGGAGGTACCGCAACCCCTACCACGAATCAGCCAATAAGCGCTCAGAACCTAACAACGAAGGAAGAAGAGGAAGCAGCACCGACACAACAACAACAGCAGCAGGAGCAGCAACACTAACAACAACAACAGCCCGCCCTGACAACAAGATGGACGTGTCTATCTCCTTGATGCTGTCTCAGCCCTCGACAGCACAGCGAGCCACTTCAGCAAATAATCATAGGACTCTTCTGCTGACGATGATCGATCGGGTGAGATTCACATGGCGCTGCAAGAACTCGGACCGGTATCGAACCTGGAGGCAGAGTCGAGTTTCAAGACTCACAAAGTCCGTCAACTATTTTCAACGAGGTATTTTGTAGCACCCGCATATAAAGAAGAATCATGATACAATAATAATAATAATAATAATAATAATAATAATAATAATAATAATAATATTCAAGACGAAGGCCAAGCCCTAGGACCTATGAGGTCATTCAGCGCTGAAACGGAAATTGACAGTAAGAGGTTTAAAAGGGGTAACAGGATGAAAACCTGGCAGTTGCACTGTGAAACAATTACTGTTAGAAGAGGGTGGAAAGTAAGATGGAGGAAAGCATATGAATGGAGGTACAGTAATAGGAACGAAAAGGGTTGCAGCTATGGGCCGAAGGGACGCTGCAAAGTACCTTAAGTAATGCCTACAATGCACGAATCACGATACAGAACAAGGGAACAACGGCTAAAATTCTCCCTGCGGAAAATGTGGAGGTCCTTGCGTCCATTCAAAGATGTTTTCTACTAACCACGATGAAATAAATCATATGAATTCTATAACAGAAATACTGTTTAGTCAGTTGCAGGGGTGTCGAGGTTTCAGTTGATGGTCCCTTGGAGTATGAATATAAACAAATGTGCAATACTTATTCAATGCCTATTCTTCAATACCCTGAGGCATGCACGTGTATCAATGCGAGTGAGATAAATTATCACTAGACCCTAATCGAAAAGTGTATCTTATAAAGATTAATTACGTTGGTAATATGCCACGCACTCATACCTTTCAAGTTATACAGCAAACATCCCAGTTTATAATATACACGGTATATACAAACACACACACACACACACACACACACACACACACACACACACACACACATATATATATATATATATATATATATATATATATATATATATATATATATATATATATATAAATATATATACATATATATATATATATATATATATATATATATATATATATATATATATATATATATATATATATAAATATATTTATATACATATATATACTTATATATATATATATATATATATATTATATTTATATAATTATATATATCATATCTATATACATATATTTTACATACATATAGCATCCTTACATGATTATAATAAAAGAATAAATAAGTACATAAACCCTACCGACTGAAAGCAACAACAAAAGAAGAAGAAGAGAGAGAGAGAGGTTCCAACCGAGCTTAGTGATGAATTCCCATCGAAATCCCCAATTTCGCCTGCCCGAAGGCCCGGGCCATAACTCATTCCGCGGCCCTATTAAATGTCATGAAAACATCCACGTTGCTCAAAATATTGGCAAGACGAATATCCATAGGTTAAACGACGTAGGTATTATTTTATTATTATTATTATTATTATTATTATTATTATTATTATTATTACTGGTGAGGATCCACAATTATAGTGCAAATAAGCATTAAAAATATATATAAAACGAGAACTTTTGTGAACCTGTTCGAATCTCCTGCTAAATTTACAAAAGCAGTAAAGTTGCTCGCGAAGTAAAAGTTTTCATAAAAAAATTTAAGAATTGAAAAGTGTGTTGACAGAAGAAAACCGGTCGTAATTTGAAGCCAGCATATTAAAATGTGTTGTTGACATTCTAAAACTGTCAACAACACCTAAATTCTTATATCTTTTTTTCTCAAAAAATTTTTACCATCGATTGTAACTTTACTGCTTTAGTCAGATTGAGAAGGAGAATCAAAAGTTCTCGTTTTATATATAATTTTAATACGTATTCACACTGACATCACTGTAGATTCCTTCGCCATGTTGGTGACTTATGCGATGATTATTATTTTTATTATTATTATTATTATTATTATTATTATTATTATTATTATTATTATTATTATTATTATTATTATTGTGGATTCCTTCACCATACTCATGCGATTATTATTATTATTATTATTATTATTATTATTATTATTATTACTATTATTATTACTGTGGATTCCTTCACCATGTTAGTGACTCATGCGCGTATGAGAATATTATTATTATTATTATTATTATTATTATTATTATTATTATTATCAAAAATGCCATTTCATTACTAAACAAGAATGTCCACCTGTGAAGGAAAAAGAGAAACGGTTGTAATCGAGTCAAGATTCTCTCAGAAAGAGAGAGAGAGAGAGAGAGAGAGAGAGAGAGAGAGAGAGAGAGAGAAACGACGAAGGTCATTCTTGGCTATATGACGTACTATTTAAGAGTGAAGGGTGTGAACACATCCCGACCCGCATCGCTTCGCCCTGATCCAGGAACCGAATCAGGAATCCGGAACGCACGACGCACCAACAAATAAAAAAGAAAGAAAATCTCCAACGATACTGGTGCACTTGCATATTTTTCCATGGAGGTCATCTTCAAACGGAACTAGTCATTTGCCCTTTTATTTATTCAACTTTGCATTTGGTTGCCTCAATTACTTTAGGTCTGATATCTGTTACTTGAACTTTCTTCATGAGTCACTATGATATATTATATCGTAAGCATAGAGCACTTGCATACAGCAATAAAAAAAACTATGAAAACTGGTTACTATGCGTGGAGCGTTTTGCCCTTGAACCTGAGTCAGAACATTCTTTCCCCATTCATTGCTTCATAATGTTCACCGAGCATTAAACCTCTCTTTATTAAAATCATCACTGAAAGGTCTGTCAGCCCTTTTTTCCGTACTCAGTGGATTCATGTTTGCGTCACAAAAATACTGACTGATGAGGCGGTAAACATTAACAGGTTTTTGTACGAAATGAAAATTTATATACTTTACCCTTTATTACTACATAAAATTGAATGTTATAGTTGAATTCACATTTACCGTGTATTACACTTCTCCAAATGTAATGCTGTGTTTACACTTATATATATATATACATACATATGTATGCATATATAATATATATATATACATAATATATATATATAAGCATACATATATAAAACCGAGACCAACTCGACATGTAACAGGAAATGTGCCTTGGAGCTGAACTCACCCTTTCAAGTGAAGACACATTTCCTCAATCTTTCAAAGTGAGACGAGTCAGGGAATACTGATAAGAGAAAGGAATTCCATAGGCTGGAGGTGAGGAGGAAGCGAGTTGCTAAAAACAACTGTCTTTGCTTAAATGGGGGTATCGAAATGTATGAACCTCTCTCTCTCTCTCTCTCTCTCTCTCTCTCTCTCTCTCTCTCTCTCTCTCTCATAATGGTTACATACCTTAATTTCATGTATGCCCCATTTATCACACAAAGCTAGAAGCAGTATCTCAGAAAAATACTCAATCATGCAAGAAGTTTGTGTTGATATTTTGCAAAATAAGAAGGTAACATAAGATTATGAAACGGCAATATGAGCCTGCGGATACTGTGTCATTAAAAACTTCTAGAACACTTACGAAAGTGTAAAATTCCTAAAATAATCTTAATTAACCTTAATTAACAAAAAGTCAAGTTGCGACTTAGTGGCTCCAGAAACAACTGTATATAGGAACAAGCAACCAACCAAAGGCTGAACGGCCAACATGGCGTAACCAAAGCCTGACATCTTATGGCAGAGCAAAAGCAGTTTATCAGATGGAATAACTTGCACTTTTCATGAGTTTTCGCATGAACATCACAATTCAGATAAAGAAAACTCGGTACCGCCTCTCCCTCAAATTCCAGGAAATAATCAACGTTTATGATCCAGGACCTGCATCATAAATTTAGAAGAGCCCTGATGAGCATCCTTTCACACGTTATGACGTGAAGAAACTTTCAGTACCAAATGACACTTTGTGGAGGACTTACTCAGAGAGGAAGGTTGGGACAGCAAGGTTGAAGAATGCAATGTCTTTCGTAGCTATCAATAAAAGAGACCATCTAATTAAATAGAATGGAAAAACTGACCGTTGGCAATCTGCTGCTGTATACTGGAGCTACCGGGATCACAAAACATGATCGGGGTAACTTGAAATTTGTCCAAGAAAGTGAGCCAACACTGAAGTCAAGAAATGTTTGTTCAAAGTCATGCTGGATACGAAGGTCATCAATTTTGGCAGTTTGATAACAAGTGTTCCGAGCCAGGATGTGCCTCTATATCATGTCACAAGAATGCATCCTTCACGGTGCTCAAGAAAACGAGCTGATTGCAGTATCAAGAGACGCGAGGTCATTGTCATGCAGTAGGTCAAGGTCATAAAATTTGGGTATGGTTGAAGTGCTCTCACCAAGCTGTATCTGTGCACGAAGTTCAATGAAGGTATCTTAAAAGTTTCTCTGGAAATGAGCTAAACGCAGTGCGGGAAGTACTGTCATAGCCAGCACTATATGCCCCGGCCATTTGCATGACGGTACATTTAAAAGACACCGGAACAAAGGGCTCCATAAATAAATAACAAATAAATAAATAATTTCCAAATTCGGTGCGGTCATTCAGTTAGTATGCGACAACTCGAACAAGAGAGACGACTTGCAGGACGTCCATGACTGCTGGCATATACACCCGCCCAGCACCGGAACATCCGGCGAATCGCAAGCCAAGCGAAGCTCATCCATGACCTTGACCTCTGACCGACTGATGAAACTGACGTTTGACTTTTGGGGAGGAAAATCAATAGAAATGTTCTTTGCCGACCCCCTGCAAAGGTTCACTCACGTACTAATGAACTTTGATCTTTTTACCAGGTTGCCTCCTCCCCCACCTCCTACTCCTTCTCTACCCCTTCCTCCTCCCCCTCCCCCCGCACCCGACCATCCGCCCAATCCATTCCTCTCTAATGCCCTCTTGCTCCCCGAGCCCGCCACCGGCTCCTGCCCTCCCCTAACACAAAAGGAAAAAAAAAAGTCAACTGCGTGTTGACCTTTGGCCTATAGATATCGTCATTTCTACTCGAATTTACATTCGTCTTTGAAGTGCTCTTCTTGCCCTGACAAATGAACCATCCCGAAACAATCAGGAACGTCAAGTTTTCGGAATGATTTCCCCTTTTCCTTCTTCTTCCTCTTCCTTTCGCTCTCCTCGTCAATGATTCATTCCCGAGTGATAGCTTTATGTCACATTCGATCGACGAAAACTTGAAGGAGAGCATTCGAGCATTCGCCTTCTACTTTTTTCTATTTAAGCAATATTTCTCTCTCTCCCTATTCTTCTATCAAACACCTGGTGGCATATCAGTTTCCGAATGCTTCTTGACCACAAGTTTCATTTTGAGTGTTTATTATAAAGCAAAATATTCCTTTCAGCTTGATTCCCGGGTACACAAACACTCGACTAAATCATATTAAAAACGTTCGTACAATATTTTTCAAGTGTTTACGACCGGCAACCGACTCTCTCTCTCTCTCTCTCTCTCTCTGAGTCTGTAATCCAAGTACCGTCACTTGAACAAAAGATATATATACGGGTATCCCACATAAGACCTTAATGGTTATTGTATGAGTGCAAATGTCTGAGCACCTTCATTGTCGCAATATTGTAACTTATCTCAGTTAATGCCGCCATGCGCTGTGCATGATGCAACAGAAAAAACTCGGTATTCTGCATGGTACCTTACAATAATGAAAGATCCCATTACTGTGCAAGATTAATCATTGTGCATCTCTCTCTCTCTCTCTCTCTCTCTCTCTCTCTCTCTCTCTCTCTCTCTCTCTCTCTCTCTCTCTCTCTCTCTCTCCAAACGTTCCCCTTCACAACAGACCAAAAGCTTCCTGCTCTCATTCCCTTTAAAGCTTCATGCATCTTCCAAACCAACCCCCTCCATCTTTTTTTCATTTGGTGCACTGAAAATCGCCAGCTCCTCAAATACGTTTTAATAGAGCTACAACCGACCCGTTTTTCTATCATGACGATAATAGAACAATACAGATGAGCCTCGAAAACACGTGTTAGATACAGTGGTGAGAAATATCCTGGCCAGTTCGCTACCTGAACTGATTTTTGTGAACCCTTTCCATCAGTCCGTATACGAAGTACAAAACTTTCCCAAGTATTTCACCCATATTACTTACAGCCTTTCCTCCTCCAACATTTTACGTCCGCCCACGTCCGTTCCCCGTGCGACTTGGCCTAAAGCCTATCAACAACGCGGTGCGCATTCTAGGTATCGTGTGGCTTCCCAACAGGTGGTTGGCTGGGTGATGCCCCTTAACCTTATTCCCCAGTTCCAGTGTCTTCAGCACCGCCCCTCCCTCCCTCCCTCGCCCGCCTAAATGATGCAACGCAGCGCAGAGGACCTTCCCGTCCCGTTCTGCTTTCCCGATACAGACCTGCGCGGGCGAGGCAGATGATGCTCTTGCGAAAGAATTAAGGAACTGGAATTGTTATATAAAATTCGGGTCAAAGGCCTGGCGCTGAGACCTATGAGGTCATTCGGCACTGAAAAGGAATTGAGAATAAAGGTTTTAAAGGTGAAGCAAGAAAAAAACCTAGCAGGTGCACTATGAAACAATTGTTAGAAGAGGATTGAAAGTAAGATGGAAGAAAGTTCATATGAACGGAGGTACAGCAAAAGGGGTTGCAGCTAGAGGCTGAAGCTAATCTGCAAAGAACCTTTAGTAATGCCTACAGTGCACTGCGTGAGGTGCACTGATGGCACCACTCCGTTGCGGGCAATAAAGAATGGGGACCCTTTTAAAATGCGCTTATATAAAGAAGATAGACGGATAACCCCTTTATTTCCAACTTCATACATGAATACTTGACAGGCCACTCGCCTGGTGCTATTTCAGAAAATAATAATTCTCTAACAAATGGACGGGAAAAAGACTCGCACGTCCGAGCCCCTAATTACATCTTAATCGGTTCTGCACGTTACACTTCCTTAGCGACCACTGCTAATAACTCTCGTAATTCGAATTCCCCAAGAACGCAAGGGGTCAAGAGGACAATGCCATGTGCAAGAAACTCTTTCTTCAAGTGCAGAGTTGAATTGAATTGAACTGAATATAAAATTTAGGCCAAAGGCCAAGTACTGAGACCAATGAGGTTTTTCAGCGCTGAAACGGAAATTGACAGTAAAAGTTTGAAAGGTGTAACAGGAGGAAAACCTCAAAGCAGTTGCACTATGAATCAATGTTAGGAGAGGGTGGAAAGTAAGATGGAAGAAGGAGAATATGAAAGGGGGTACAGTAAAAGAAACAAAAGGGGTTGCAGCTAGGGGTCGAATGCACGCTGCAAAGAACCTTAAGTAATGCCTACAGTGCATCACATGAGGCGCACTGACGGCACTGCCGAGGATTTTTAGAACAGAACCCTTTCTTAATACATTAGAACGAGTGAATCTGGTAATACAGCTTTTAAATACAGTATTCTTCAAGTCTATAGAGATCTGCCGTCATACTGTGGCACGGAAGCCTTTCAATATCCTGAAAAGGAATTGGAACTGGAATATAAAATTTAGGCCTAAGGCCTAGCGCCTGGGACCTATGAGGTCATTCAGGAGTGAAAGGGAAACTGAGGGTAAAAATGTTTGAAAGGTGTAGCAGGAGGAAAGCCTCGCAGTTAGGTGGAAAGTAAGACAGAAGAAAGAGAATATGAAAGGAAGTACAGTAAAAGGAATAGAAGGGGTTGCAGCTAGGGGCCAAAGGGAGGCTGCAAAGAACCTTAAGTAATGCCTACAGTGCACCGTGTGAGGTGCACTGACGGTACTACCTTCTAGATAGGAAATAACTTACCCATATCTTATAATAAGACTTTTCTCGACTCCGCAGTTACCCTTTTGGCGGCAACCTTGCACGTCGTGCCAGAATGATAGGTCTGATCTCTTTAAGCCGTTCACGCGATTCTTTCCAGAGAAAATGAATGCACAACTGACACTGTGCTTCCAAAAAGCCTTGAGGGTAAAATATAAAACGAGGAGCCTTACGAAGACATGCCAGAGCAAATGTCAGCTCGCCCCAGCCGGAGCCCAGTGAAATTAGAGAAGGACTTTCATTAAACCCTTCAGCGTGTCTATGTTATTTGTCACGCGATCTCGCTAAGGAGAAGCGGAGACAGAAACATCAGTCGGAGGGGTCACTCATCTCGAATAAAGGAATTCCCAAGAAACCCGCCTCTCGACAACTGTTCACTTTAATTATTAAAAGTCTATTTTCACAACCTACGTCTCGTAACCGTAAGCCACCTCAGGAGGAATTCACCCTGGGGAATGTTAGAGCATCCTTCGTCGTCTTGTCTAAGGTTCTCATTCAGGATCATATTGTTTACTTTGGAACTGGAATATAAGATTTAGCCCAAAGGCCAAGCGCTGGGACTTACAAGGTCATTCAGCGCTGAAAGGGAAACTGACAGTAAAAAGGTTTCAAAGGTGTAACAGAAGGAAAACCTCGAGGTTGCGCTATGGAACAATTGTTAGAGAGGGTGGAAAGTCAGGTGGAAAGAAGAATATGAACGGAAGTACAGTAAAAGGAGTGAAAGAAGTTGCCGCTAGGGGCCGAAGGAACACTGCTAAAACCCTTTAGTAATGCCTGCAGTGCACCGCGTGAGGTGCACTGACGGCACTGTCCCCTACGAAGACAAGGCTTTATTGCAGCATCAACTGCGCTCGAATTCAGGCATTCACTCACAAACTAACAATACTTAACGCTGTTTAACTTCGATGATCGAATGTTTGTATTAGTACACATACATACATAGTACACATACATACATACATACATACACCGGGGTACCTGAAAAAACGTATTAGTTATGATATTCAGTAAATCGCTGTTTCTCAAAACCCAACACCGTGAAATCTTCATGAACGAAGTCTTTCCACTGACGAAATAAAAGCTCTCATCACAACATTTTCTACAATGGCACTCACGTCACTGTCAACAATGGTTAGTCTTTCAGTCAACAGATGATATTCTCTCTCTCTCTCTCTCTCTCTCTCTCTCTCTCTCTCTCTCTCTCTCTCTCCTCCTAAAGTCAGGCAACACATCAGCCGGCCACCATAAACATGGCCGTTTCCGGTTGTTTGTTGCCTGTCGAAAAAACCGAAATTCCCAGAACCAATGTTTATAATAATAATAATAATAATAATAATAATAATAATAATAATAAATAATAATAATAATAATAATAATAATAATAATAATAATATATTCCAAAAACAAAAACAATAAATATGAAAAACATCTACAACCAAACTACTACATATATATATATATATATATATATATATATATATATATATATATATATATATATATATATATATATATATATATATATGTATATATATATTTGTATATATCTATATAAATATATATACATAAATATATATACATATGTATATATATATATATATATATATATGTATATATATATATATATAATTTCGTTAAATTCCATGGCTTTTTGGTTATTAATCAACTTATTTCTTTGGAAGAAGGCAGAAGATTCAGGAATTTTTGTCAAGCCATTAAGAAGTTGGTTAATAACCAAAAAGCCATTTAGTTCAACGATATGTAATATATATTGAATAATAGGAAATATATATATATATATAATATATATATCCTTTGTTCGCCATAATATATATATATATTATATATATATATATTGAACAAAGGAAAAGTGATGCTAAATATCCTTTGTTCGCCACAATTTATGGGATTTGGAGCTGTAAAGTCTTTTTAAAATTGTTTAATGCAAATGTATCCTTCATTTATAATATCAAAAACATGCTTATAAAAAATAGCACCCAAAAAGATATCAATATTGTAAACAAGGATTGTGATTTATTTTACTTGGGTCAGAGCAGTAAAGAATTAAATACCAGATTAAATCAACACAAATATTCAGTACAAATAGGTCAGACAAACAATGATCTATTTTTGAATCTAAGTGAAAAGTCCCACCGAATAAATTGGATGCAAAGCAACGTAACATTACGAAATAATGAAACTATTTCCACTAACTTGTTGGAAGCCGTTATGATTCAGTTGACCTGGGAGAAGAACCTTAATTTAAGCCAAGGATTATTTTCTTTTGACCCTGTAATAAAACATACATTCCAGAAGGATTTGAAAGACAAAATAAAGATGATTACCAATAGGTAGATTTCGATGTTAATCTGTTGACCGTTTTGTGATCTCCCAAACTTTTTGTATTCCCTTAGACTTATACCCACCATATAAATTTGCCCTTGTCTCTGTATATCTTTAGTTGCTGTGGCCATGTCTTGGTTTCACTTTTCCTTCGTGGCTGTAACTTTGTTCGTATAATGATCACATTTTTACCTTTTTGTGCTTGAAAAACAAACATACATATATACATATATATATATATATGTATATATTTCATATATATATTAATATATACGAATTCACTCTATCTTTCCCAAGTGTAAAGTGTGTGTATTCGCTATTAAAACCCCTCTATCTTTCCCAGCTTAACAATGGCTACCATATGTATACGTATGCCATATATGTATGTATATATATTTTTGGGTCAGGCGAAAAGTTCTACAGTGACCAAGTGTGATATATCACTGATCTATACTGTGTACAATTGGATTCGTTTAAAGTACTACAGAGGTTCCTGGAGGATTTTATAGGGCTAAATGGCTCTACAGGGATCAGTTTAAACAGCAGCTGTAGGGTCAGTGTAAAATGGGTTCCTGCTATTTCCCAAATGTATACTTATAACATCGACTGTGCTATAAAAACTAAACTCATACTGCAGAATAAAGCTACTTATACACCTAAATGTCTCATGACGGACATTCAGGTAAGTGTCCGTTGCTCCTCATTAAAAAATTTAGCGTCCGAAACCAGTAACGTGACGTTCAATGTTCGACTTTGGAAATCAGCACAGGAGAGTTATAATAAAAAGGGCCCAAAATTCCCCCCTGCAAGTTATGTTGGGAAAATATGGTGGAGTTATGATAACAAAATTCCCTTCAAGTTATTTTTGGGAAATTATGATTATTCGATAACAAACATTCACTTCATTAATTTTTGGTTGACAAATTATATTATATATATATATATATATATATATATATATATATATATATATATATATATATATATATATATATATATATATATATATATATATATATATATATATATATATATATATATAATATATATATATATATGTGAAATACTGTTTTACCGATACCTTATTTGGAGTTCACTAATAATTCCGATGCATTGCAAACGCAGTTTTGCCAAGTAAGGCAGTATAGCATGAATTAGAACAGAGGCAGCTTCCATCCCATGGCAGCTTCGCCTAGAGGACCACTAACAATTAAGATCTGTTCGGGATACGTGATTACATCATTTGCGCTTAATCCGTGCAGCCGCACTAACCACCAGTCATTCACGCGAAATACAGACCAAATTACTCTCGAAAGTTGCAAATGCATATTAACAATTTCATGCCCTAGGCAAAGCATCCAACCAACCCATTTCTGCAAAGTCTTCTTTCTTATCGTATATCATCGAGAATGTGTACTGTTACATCTCCTTGGTCCCTACTTCTAAAGGAATGGAGAGAGAGAGAGAGAGAGAGAGAGAGAGAGAGAGAATTACATGCCCTGCGTAACGGCATAGCCACTTGAAATCTACATTGCTAGCGGTTTCGTGACGTGAAAGGGCACCTTAATTACGGGGTTCCAATTGTTCCTTTCTCAGCCTTGTCCTGGCCGCATATTCTTTCTCTCCACGAGAGCAAACTGAAGGAATTTGCCTTCAAGTGTTGCCAGTCAACGACGAGACCTAAGTTTGGTACAAAGTAACGACTCGCATTCCCCTTCCTGTCCATACCATCTCGTATATCTCATGTGATTGGTGGCTCTCTCTCTATCTCTCTCTCCGTCCTCTTCAGCAATGCATTGCTCAGTTCAAGTAGCGTGCACCGTTCAACAACGAGTGTGGGTAAAGGATACATTTTATAACTTAACAAACGATGTTGGTCGCTGTTACCCTTCCGTTGCCATGTTGTAGATTATACCCATCTATCATTTCTGGAGACTGCAATTCTTAACCAACTCAGAAGCAAAGCAAACCTTAATGTTTTTGATAAAATTGGACATTTGCTTGGATTTGAAAAAAGTTTGATAACCTTACCCCAGTGATGCAAGCACCAGCAATCAAACTCCTAAATTACAAAATTTGCTATTTCACTGATATTCAGTTTGGAAGCTTTAAGCCCTTTTCAACATCTTCCAATGTTTTGTTACTGTTGATCTTCGATCCAAATACAGTTTACCGAGCTGCCCATTAACTGTTCAAAATAACTTTTGTTTGAAAACGTATAATCATTGGAAACAAAGTTTTCTTAAGGCATCCGATGTAGAGCGTGTAGATTTAGCACTGGCAATTGACAGAGTATGTATGTATGTATGTATAATGGTCACTAGACACTACACTTTTCAGCTATATCCGGTTACCAACGACACAGAAGGCTACATATTATCACAGATATTGCATGAAGACTGTGAACTAGATGAACGCTTTACACAACTCACTTCAAAATGATGGATTTATATGCTTATGGTCTTGACTTGTATCTATAATCCGTCCTCGTTTAAACTGGCCGAGCCATTTTAGACAGGCTTATGTTTCATAAAAGAAACTGAAGGCAAAAATGAAACTGACCGGTCAACGCTTACTCAAGCTGCATACGGCCTTAACATGCAGCCTCCAATTCTGATGACCTTGAACTCGAGTACCTTTCTAATAATTTACATACCTTCCACCAGGACTCGAACACACGTGACCAAAAGCCAAATTGAATGTAACTTGTGGGAGCCATAAAATACTTATTCGTGTAATGTTCAATGCCAGTTCACACTGATGATGATGAAATAAATAAAGAGATCAACAGATTGAAGCCATTTCATCTCAACCAGACGTCGCGCCCAAAGGATGTTTATCTGAATCGGTTTCTCATGGACAAATGGACTTTGCTCTTAGAGACGGCACAAACAGATACAAAAACTTTTTAAGTCCGAAGTGGACGTTACTGTAGAAAGGAACGGATTACTAGAGCTAATCTCTCTCTCTCTCTCTCTCTCTCTCTCTCTCTCTCTCTCTCTCTCTCTCTCTCTCTCATCGACAGACAAATAGTTGACATGCCTCATCAAGCAATACGATTATAGCATGAAGGCGACTAGGAACAGAAATCAGATGGGCCAAAAGACCATTAGAGTTGAATCAGCCTCATTTTTGCAGATGGACTCTGGCAATATAACGACAAAAGGAATAGAAAAGTAGTCACAAAACATTTTCTTCTACAAGTGGACACCACAATGGCTAGACATTCTTGAAGGAATTTTCCATTTGCAAAAATGATATGCCCGTCCATATATGCTTACGTGTTATCTACGGCCCACAAAAAATTTCAAAAATACAAACTGGTGTATTTTAACATCAATTTTACCTTTTATCACATAAATTTTACCATTTTTTCATATTAATTTTACCGGTTTTTTCTCAGGTTAATCTTACCATTTTTTAGATTTTCATCATTTTTTCATATTAATTTTACCATTTTTCAAATTAATTCTACCATTTTTTCAGATTAATTTATCTATTTTTGATTAATTTTATACATTTTTCTGAATAATTCTACCATGTTTTCAGAATAATTTATCTAATTTTATTATTAATTTTACCATTTTTTCTGACTAATTTTACCATTTTTTCGGATTATTTCTACCATCCATATCACTATATATCCCTGTCCTTTCCCCTCTACCCCTGGCCAATGTCAGCCTCACCTGAAACAATAAAGGACTTTTATAATGAATTTTCCCAACCGTTGTTTTTCACATTCTCCAAATTAAAAATGCAGTATTGGTCTCGTGACACTTTTCCCTGATGCCCACGATCGTCTTGTTTTTCACCGGTGGGATTATGTTGGGCGTCCCTTCTCCCGCTCTTTACGGAGTAAATGGCTGCGCTTCAGATCTGTTCTGTGGTGCTTCTGTTGCATCAATGCAGAGAGAGAGAGAGAGAGAGAGAGAGAGAGAGAGAGAGAGAGAGAGAGAAAAATTTACCATGCCGTGTGCTGTGAATTGCCTTTTCGGTAAATGTCTCTTGCAAGGCTCAATCATGAGGGAGGAAAAGTCGAATTAACTATAAACACGAATTCTATTGCATCAATGCAAAGAGCAAGAGAGAGAGAGAGAGAGAGAGAGAGAGAGAGAGAGAGAGAGAGAGAGAGAGAGAGAGAGAGAGAATTACCTTTTCAGTAAGTGTTTCTTGCAAAGCTCAAACAGAAAGACAAAAAAAGCATCGAATTAACCATAAAGCGAATGCAAGAAATGCTAGACGCTACACGAAAAATATAGTCTGCTCTCACGATCAATATACTGAAAACTGCCCTAGCAAAAAATTACGAAGATACAATCTTGTATTTAATAAAACGATGCGTTAATGAACATGTCATATGTCTATATATTCGAAAATCCAAGACTACCTGTTTTGAATGTCATCTTTTCCGTATTTAATGATCTTTTTATTTCTTTATCTTGAAAATAAGGCGGAGAACGACCACTACAGTATTCCTCGTGATGGCGTACTTCGAAAAGATAACCACTACTGAAATTCGTATAAGCAGTTATTCTTTTGCTCTTTTGCCTGGACTTGAAAAATGCATAGCATTAATAAATTAAGAAACTTTGGAGTCATGCGTTAAAATGGTAACCATACAAACACACCGAAATGGTTGTGATCATTTTACTTGGTAACTGAGATGAAACTCTTAACCATAATATATATATATATATATATATATATATATATATATATATATATATATATATATATATATATATATATATATATATATATATATATATATATAAAAAGTAAGATATAGATATATGTATGTATGTAAACAACACCAGTAACACGAAAAACCACAGGGTAAGGTGGGGTAAGATGCCCCGTGAGGTAAGAGGCCTCCCCAGGGTATTCGTGGATTTCTTTGCGTTTGCATCCATACTGATGATTAGGTATGCTGCGCCATGTGTACTCAGAAGTGTGACCAAACCATGTAAACATCTGAACCGTTTTGTCATCTTGAGACCAAATTTTCGGTTTTAACCACTTTCCATATAAGTTCTGTATGATTTTACCAGCATTTTAGGAAAAGATTGTTGTTGGTTTATAGTCCCTGTGGTGTTTTACATATCTTTTGAGGATATGAGAGTAAAATGAGATTGGTTTTAACCTTTTATTTCACAATGCAAGGCGACCGCATTTGATTTATTTTAATATAGACTTTGGGGTAAAAGGACCCCCAGCCAATGCGGCAAGAAGCCCAGTGGTGGGCTTTTTAGACCGCAGGTAGGCATTTTACCTCATTTATAAATGAAAACAGTTAACACTATAGTCTGTTGGAATGATCTGATTTTTTAGAACAACCAAGTGTGCATCCTTTAGAGAAAATGCTCTCAGGTCTGTCCTTCAATAAATTAGTGGAGGACAGGCCTCAAAATCTGTAACAAGAGAGTATAACATTCCTAGAAAACTCTAAGGCGACACGAGATGGAAAAGTGAAATATCCTGGAAGTAATACACTTGGGATTTTAGGCAAAATGCACAATTTGAGATGTTAATAAGCCAAATAAAAGAAATGGAGAGGGCCCTGTTTGACTTAACAGCAACAGGTGTAAGACGACTTGCATATGAAATTCCAAAAATAAATGAAAGTCCCTTGCCATTTCTGCGAGAAGTCGAAAATGGCTGTGAAAGACTGGCTAAATGCTTTCCTGAAGAGAACCTCTCAGCATCCACACAAAAACCGAGGGCAACTAGCATAGAAAGACTAGGTGGTTTTAATCGTTCTCGGGTGTCTTCTTATTTTAAGGTATACCATCAGAATTTATTGGGAAACAATGATGGTCCAAGGAATGTGTGGAATATGGGTTAAACAGTTATCACAAACATCCAGTCAGAGGTCCATTGATATTGTGGCAACAAAGAGAGTCAAAGCGGTAGGACGTATTACAAGTGGAGAACGAGGCCAGACAACATCAGTGTTTAAGTGCAATGAGTGTAAGTGGGGCATTCCTTCCTCTGATGTTCAGATCTGAGTGAAAAAGCATGTCACAGGCGTTAATGGATGGCAGCCCACCCGGATCCAATGCCCAGTGCACAGCAAATAGATGGACTGACGCTGATTGTTTCCTGGAATGGTTTCAGCACTTCGTTTCACATGTTGAGCCTTCTCAAAAAACATACACACTGTAATCTTAGATGGACATGATGCTCACAAAACATTAGCTGCTATAGATTTTGCACGAGAAAGTGCGCATTGTTACGATAGCTTTACCACCTCATTGCACACGAAAAATACAGCCTGCAGATGTTTCTTACTTGAAATCTTCGAAGGCTGCCTACAATAGAGCAGCAGATGGATAGTCGCAAACGCAGGATGGCGAATCAACTAATATGAAGTTGTAGGAATATGTGCATTCAGCAAAAACTTTCACTGAAAAGGCTGCTGATGGTTTCAGAGCAATAGATTTATGGCTTTTTAATCCTGACATCTTTTCTGGTAAAGATTTTGTTGCAGGAGAATTATCAGAACTGCTGCCTGAGTCTGGATGTCCTATCTCTGTAGATAAAAGTCTAGTCACGTAAGAATGTCCTAGTTCAAACGAAAAACTGTTCAGTGCTGGTCCATCAAATGAACTAGAGAACCCAAGACCTGCCTTAGAGAGAGCATCTCAAAGTGTTCCATGCCGTTCAAAACCTTGAGCTTCCACTGAAGTTAATGCAAAAGAGATATTGAAAGACCTATGCAGTCCACCAAAGTCCAGACAAAAGTGTATTAGGAAAAGGAAAACAAAAACTGAAATAATCACTTCAACCTTACAAATCACTGTTATTCGACTGAGTTCATGAAATAATCACTTCACCCTTACAAATCACTGGTTATTCGACTGAGTTCATGAAATAATCACTTCACCCCCTTACAAATCACTGGTTATTCGACTGAGTTCATGAAATAATCACTTCACCCCCTTACAAATCACTGGTTATTCGACTGAGTTCATGAAATAATCACTTCACCCCCTTACAAATCACTGGTTATTGACTGAGTTCATGAAATAATCACTTCACCCCTTACAAATCACTGGTTATTCGACTGAGTTCATGAAATAATCACTTCACCCCCTCACATATCACTGGTTATTCGACTGAGTTCATGAAATAATCACTTCACCCCCTTACAAATCACTGGTTATTCGACTGAGTTCATGAAATAATCACTTCACCCCCTTACAAATCACTGGTTATTCGACTGAGTTCATGAAATAATCACTTCACCCCCTTACAAATCACTGGTTATTCGACTGAGTTCATGAAATAATCACTTCACCCCCTTACAAATCACTGGTTATTCGACTGAGTTCATGAAATAATCACTTACCCCCTTACATATCACTTGTTATTCGACTGAGTTCACAGAGGCGTCTCCCACATGCAAAGAAAGCAACAAAGAAGAAAAATCTCCATCCTTTGTTTCTTTGAGGTTTGATGAATGGTCTTGTATAGTTTGCGGAGACCCCTTTGCAAAATGCAGCCTTCTGCAAAATAGGTGCTGTTTATGTCACGTGGAAACTGGCTACATGAAGATTGCACTCGAGGGACTTTTTCTTGTATTTGCCAAAACTGTGATTCAGAGGAATTACTTTTCATGTAAAATTTTACCAGAAGAAAGTATAGCAATTTTAATGGAGTAACGTGAAAATCAGTTCAGACAACAAACTAAATATAATCAAGTGATTTTTTTTATTTTAGGGGAAATTTATTTTTTCATTTGATAACTATTTGTTCTAGTTATTTCACTAATTAACCAAATGAACAGTTTCATTTAGATTCGTAAGCTAAACATGGAAAATTAATAAATAACAGAAAATTATATTCAAATACAAACATTTTTCAGGCAGTTAAGATTACAGATTATAATCTAATTTTGTCAACCAGAAGTGAATTTTTTGTATTGTACCATTTTAATATTATGATATATTACAGATACTGAAGATTTAATTTGTTTCAAATAACAGTATATGAAGATTTTTGCATTTACTGATGAATTCTATAACCTCTTCCACAGTAGTCTGACGGGTAAAAGGCCTCCCCCATGGGCTTTTTGCTCCGGTTACGGAGTAAAAGGCCCACTTTCAAACAAATTTTATCCAATATCTACACCAACATGAAAGTAAGATATGTTTATGAGCAACAAAACATAGATAGAGCATTCTTTGAAGTTTATGAAGAAAAATGTTCCGTTTCTCTAACACTATAAGTTTTGATGCAAGGCAAGTTTTCCCCTTCAGACTAACAATACTTCAGTCCTGTTAGATTACAGTTAAAACATTCACACACACACACACACACACACATATATATATATATATATATATATATATATATATATATATATATATATATATATATATATATATATATATATATATATATTATATATATATATATATATATATATATATATATATATATATACTGCATATATGCTTTCACTGCAATCTAACAGGATTGAAGTACTGTCAGTCGAAATATATGGTTTTGTTGTGTTAACGGTGTTTACATATATACATGCAAGCTTACATACAGATATATACACACACATATATACATATATGTATATATTTATATATATATATATATATATATATATATATATATATATATATATATATATATATATATATATATATATATATATATATATATATATATATATAGTATATATACTGTATATATTCATATATAGATATATATATACATATATATATACATATATACATATATACATATATACTATATGTATATATATATATATATATATATATATATATATATATATATATTATATATATATATATATATATATATATATATATATATAATATATATATATATCCAATGCAGCACGAAAGGACGTTCTTCTTGAGGATATAAATCCACGTCAGAAGGTGAGTGAAACCCGGGACTTTGAATAAGTACTTTCGTAGTTTATTCTACATTTTCAAGTTCACACTGAATACAAAAGAAGTTGACAGAGCCCTAAATACAAAAACAGAAGGGGACGGGATTACAATTTGTTAATCTGGGCAGTATGTTCTTTAAACAAAAAAGACAGGGACAAAGGATCACGGGATAATCCAGGGTGGAGATTAACATTCCTGGTGGACGTAGCTTCAATAAACACAGTTTCTAGCATATTCCTTTTCCGATGGTCGTTGATCTTGTAAATTATCGTTGACTTATCCCAGTTCATCGCATGGCCTGTCTTAAGCAAATGATCCGCAACGACATTATTTGATAAGCCTCTTGAAATGGCATATTTGTGTTGGAAGCTTCTACTTTTAGTCCTTTTGATATTTGACCAATATAAATCTTATTACATTCTTTGCAAGGAATACTGTATACAACATTGTTTGAATTGGGTGGGCTATTCTTAATTAGTTTACTTTTCAAAATATTATTATATTTAAATACTAAGTTATATCAACAGTTTTTAAAATGGGCACTGTAGGAATGAAATTAGGATGAAATGGTAATCAGAATGTCTTTTCTGCTCTATTTTTACATAGTTCTAAAAAATATGGAGGGTAACATAATGAATCTCCTATTTTATCAATAATTTAAAACCCTCTCCCAAAACTTCAGGACTACAAATTCTAAGAGCTCTAATATACATACTGGAAAATGATGACACCTTAATCTGTTTAGCATGGTTAGGGTAAAAATGAATATATGACAAATTATTCGTGGATTTCCTATATACTTTAAAACAAAAATTGGTGCTATTTCTAATAACTATGACCTCCAAAAATGGTATACAATTATTTTCTTCATATTCTATTGTGAATTTTATGGATGATACAAGATTATTAGTTGTTTGCAAGAAATCAGGAATATTTACATTTTCTTTTACTATACAAAAACAATCATCACATATCTAATCCAAAACACCTTAGAGAAAAGATTTCTTGGAATAAGTCTAGACTCAAAGAATTCCATGTAAATATTAGACAAAAGTGATGAAAGAGGGTTCCCCATAGCCATACCAAATATTTGTTCATAAAAATTACCATTGGAAGTGAATTTACAATTTTTTATACAAAGGTCAACGACCATCGGAAAAGGAATCTGCTAGAAACTGTTTACTGAAGCTACGTCCACCAGGAATGTTAATCTCCATCTTGGATTATCCCTTGATCCTTCGTCCCTGTCTTTTTTGTTTAAAGAACATGATGCCCAGATTAACAAACTGTAACCCCGCCCCCACTTTCTGTTTTTGTATATAAGGCTCTGGCAACTTCTTTTGTATTCAGTGTGAACTTGAAAATGTAGAATAAACTACGAAAGTACTTATTCAAAGTCCCTGTTTTCACTTCCTTCTGACGTGGATTTTATAATATATAAATAATTTATATATATATATATATATATATATATATATATATATATATATATATATATATATATATATATATATATATTACTAAAAGGACCTCATTCAAACTGGATGGTATCTAATGGAGTATTTATTCAGAAAAAGTTACACACGCTTTCTTGGATAAACAGTCCACATTATCAAGTATCTGTAGTATCTGTGTACAGATACTTGATAATGTGGACTGTTTATCCAAGAAAGCTTGTAACTTTTTCTGAATAAATACTCCATTAGATACCATCCAGTTTCAATGAGTCCTTTTAGTAATTCTACTAACGCACAGAACAATTGTGTATGTGATAAAGTTAATTATATAATTATATATATATATATATATATATATATATATATATATATATATATATATATATATATATATATATATATATATATATACACACATATATATAAGTATATATATACATATATTCTCGTACTACTATATAATTACACATATATGTACATATATTTTATATATATGTATATTCTGTATTTTATATCACATTGTTATTCCCCTGATTGAAGTTACACATGCGAATATTTATATATACCTGTGTATGGTATATACTCATATTCACACATTTATGAATATTACTATCACATGCCATCTACATTAGTGTAAACTTAAAAAATCGCTTTCTTATTAAAAAGTGCGTCCAAGAATATTATATTTAAAATCAAGAGATAGAATATACCTATAAGACCACTCGACGGCATCTATTTAGAAAATGAATGCATGCGTTGTCTAAAATAGTACAGGCTAAATATTCCTAGTTAGCAAAGAAGCCTGCATTTTAACAAATACCTAGGAAAATTTGTTACCACCGCTTGCACTACTTTACATATTATTCCCGTCAGACTGTTCTTTGCGCAACTTTTCCTGCATTTAATACATATTTAGTCCAGTAATTAAGCAATCAAGAGTTTGGGGTACCTAGTCTTAGCAAATACTATCCTAACCTGCACCGATACGCCATCCATTAATTGCCTATTCTAGCTTTACATGAACAAAACTTTGAAGGTAGGCCAAGTAATCTTGGCACTTCTTAGCTTACTAAAATGTTAAGATACAGTATGGTCTAAAAGCCAAACTTTAACTTAATACGGGGTTGTGAACCGAGGAAAATATTATATACATATACACGGCCTTGGTAAGGGCTACGATAAGCTAGGCTATGCCTAGGTTTATGCAGTCTGAAAATAAGACCTATTTTTACCTTTCTCTAAGGTTGTCCTGTTTTCGTATATGTGGCCATTGCTGGTAAGCCATCCCTCCAGTAACTCAACCAAACAAATCACTGTGATGAACAAAAATTTACAGTTAAGTGGCGAAATTCAACTGTTGTTGATTGACGCCAACAGGAACTTGGGCTTCATGCCGGAATCCGGATAAGTCCCGAGTGGCAAAATGTAAACATCGCTGTGAAAATAATAGTGACGCAGCGTCGTGGTTATCATAAAGATCTTTAGTATATAGATAGGTTTGTTTTTACAACGTTGTAAATTTCATTAAAGAATAATTATAACTCAAAAATTACAATAAAGTAAACATTATCAATTATTGATATAACTGTATTTAGTTTGATTCTCATTAACAAAGACATCGTCCAGTAAAGCAGAATTAAAATGATCAGGAACGTGATGGTACGTCACTGTACTCTCTTTTTCATCATTTTCTGCCAGGCCATAATTATGAAATAGGTATGAATAAAGAGTAATAACATAAATATGAGATCATTTCTTATTCAAATGTTGCTGCCTTTGTTTATTCATGGTTGATATCTAAAAGCGATGAGTCATCGTTGCCTTACCATCGCCATGCTCTCATCACAGAGAAGCCTTGCTCAAGTGACAAAATGTGCGAATAATTCAATTACTGGATCGAATAACATTTTGGGAACTATATCATCTGTATAGCTTCTTCTTAACCATAAAATATCTGAAATTAATTAGGTCTAATTGAGACCTATTTAAGGCTAGTCTGATTTGCTAAACGCGGTTCACCTCATATCCGATATCCTACCCGATCCCTTTCTCCACTAAACCTATTTAAACAAGATAAAAAAATAAGTGTCTAACACTAATTCAGTTGATCTTCATGGTCAACCTAATTCGATGAAAACAGTCGTTGGTGCTCCATCTTACAGAAATTAATGTCATTCCCTCAACTTAATGGTTAAAGTAAAAGAGAGAAATAGTAAACGAGTTCATTAAACAGAAACAATAACGTATGCTCTACTGCACTTTTGAAAGAACGACTGACTTTCTGAGTGCTATATCACGTTAGCCATTCAGTGATATAAATTCAAGCAACAACTTGCAAAGAATGTATATTGTTAAGACAAAAGTATAAAGCTTTATGGGTAATCACGAAGTTGAATAACTCATTAAACTATACAGACTGCATCTAGACACGTTAATGCTTTCCCGACTTGCTGATAATGGCAGTGCTTATTGTTTTCCCATAATGAGCTTCACCACGGAAATAAAATTCAGACAGAAATTTGTTATTGCATTGTGACATCCAAATAGGTTCATTGCCAGATTTCCAATCAAGAATTCTAGGCACTTGCACTCCTTCCAGCATTATTCTAGGCACTTGCACTCCTTCCAGCATTATTCTAGGCCGAACACCTATGTAGTAAACAGTTAACAAAAAAAAAGTCAGACAGTGGATTGTTATATCAAGAGCCTGCTCGTTTTATTGAAGAAAACTTTTTGCAATGATTCGATGTCCTTTTCCCCTTTCCTCTTTTATCTTTTCCATGTATCTTATACTGACACTTGACACAATGATATCTACATATCCTGGAACTTGTACAAAAGAGAAAAACCACACATGGAGGACTCTTCTTCCTTCTAAGAGGTAATTATTATCGGCATGTTACTTCACAATTAGATGTGGCTATGGATACACTGATGTTAGTAAAGTGGGTAGGGAATAGTCGTTTTGTCATTCTAATATATATAGTTCCCTGAAGATAGCCAATGCTGTTTCGTTACGTTTCAGTTTCTCTAAATTTCTTGAAGTGTTTATGAGTAGATGGCTGACTGACCCTTCTGTAAAATTCAAGACAAGAGCGAGTTCCTGAACTGGGCTTGGTGTTGGCAATGTCTGTTAACACAATTTTCGCCATTGGTCATTCCATTGTCAGCTTTGAGAGAGACAAAATAACAATAAGGCACTAAGATTCAGGGAGTTCAGAGCTTTACTCTTAGGAAAAGCTGAATATTCGCGATGCTTAACTTACCTGCACACCGACATTTCTGGTTGTCATTGATGGTTACCTAGTTTGTCGCTAACACTTACCTTCTGTCCATCAAAAGTGAAGTTTATTTCCTCCATCTTATTGCATAGTGGTTGTTTCCCCGGTTATTACAGCTCCTTAATTTCTCTGGCATCGATTCCTATCACGGCACGTTTCAGATCTTGTGGAAATGAAACCATTACTGATAATTTGAATTTACTTTGCAATCTATAGATCTCCCATCTACTCAGTTACTAGGCCTACGAAAAGGATGGCAGTTGTTAAGGGACACTCTCTTCCGTTTACATCCAATATGATTTCTCCGACTAACACGATCATACTGGAAGATCAAAATAAACTATATCATGTTAACGCAACAAGGAAAGGAAGTATACAAAGAAATTTCCAAACTTGTCGTAAACTTGTAGCCCGAAACCCCAAATCCTATTTAATTTGGAAAACAGAGTACAAATAAATTGTACTCTCTACGTAGTTACTGTCTAATCAGTAGCAATGAGAACTAATGCACCCTAGAACTTCAAGTTTCGTTTATGACTGGGAACTTCCAAGATGTGAGACTAATCCACGACAGCTGTTCCACGAAATCAGAAAAACCGATGTAACCAAACGGTTCAGATATAAGGTATCTTATCTCCTGGATAAGAAATTCAGATTTTAATTAACTGTAAATCTACTGCTTGGTGAAATCACCACATTTCAATAACTCGAGAGCCAACATTTAGCAAAGATAACATCACCATCAGTATCCGAACAAACTGACTTATATCACTGTACTACCACACAGGGACGTGCAGAGAACTTTTACAGGGCAGGTGCTCAAGTGAAAAAAAGGGCAAAATATAATAATGAATGAGGCAAAATATACATACAACTTCTCAATATTCTCTCAACTTTATTTAAACTAGGCATTAATAATTCAAGAAAACAATAAACATGACTGATTATCATAGGTACAAGTAGGCTAATGCCTTAGATGAACATGCAATATACCGCACTGACTACCTGCAGCAATAGAGCTTGGGAATATATTTAAAGAAAAATTATATATTATTTACAAATAAATAACAAAAAGAAAATGATCAATCAGTATGATTAATACAGTAGGTTGCTAACCAGACTTATCATTTTATATTTATAAGAGAACCCTCCTGTGTGCCATTTCTTTGAATATGTTGATAACCTCACTGTTGTTGATTTTGATATCCTTTTCAATTGCTAGCAACAAAAGATCACATAGCCTCTCCTCACTGCACTGGCTACGCAGCTTAGTCTTCACAAGCTTGAGTTTGGAGAAGGTCCTTTCCACTGTTGCAGTTGTGACAGGCAGAGTGGCATAAATTGTTAAAAGTTCAAGCATAAGTGGAAATATTTCTGAGTATTGTTTACCTTCATCAGGTTGAGCATTGAAGCTGCAGTGTTCTGTGGATGGCAAGGAAATGAGGAATAAAAAAATCTTCAATTCCAACTGTAACTTGTCTACTTCTTCTAGCTCATAAAACTGACATAATTTTTTGTAATGACTTGAATGCTTCTTCATTCACAGGTTCTTTCCAGTTATCTTGGACTGTCATGTAATGGAAAGCCTTTAAGATACCCCTTGTTGTGTTGTCTCCATCTTTAAATCTTCTTTGTAGCTCTTGAGATATTTTATCTAAAAACACATAAAATACTCTCACGCGGTAGTAATCATCAAGGTCTGATATTGCTGGTCCTCAGTAGTAGCAGATGTAGCACTATACTTGTATCTTTCAGGCATTTTCCTTCTTCTGCCTTGTCCAGGAATCACAGAGGGGGGTTGATGGCCATAGATTCAGCTCTGTCTTTGACTTTTGTAAAAATCTCTTGAAACTTCTCATCATTTCTTAACTCTCTCAAGCTTTGTAGCACTCCATCCACAATTCTATAGGAAGCAGCTAAATCAAGGTCTTTCAGTTGTAGTGCATTAGATGCATAGGCAGTTTCTTGAGAAAAACTGGGGTAGCAATCTCAAGACAAACAAGAAATTCAAAGTTAATACTTTTCAGCAATATTGAGGCCTCCCTGCTGACGTGTCAGGAGGATCCTTTTGCACTATCTCTTCTAGAAACTGCTTCAGAGCTGGGATGACCTTCTTCATAGTTCTAAGAGCTGATTCTCTGCAAGCCCATCTTGTGTCTGATAGCTTCTGAAGTTCAAGTGGGCGATCTTCTGGATACATTGCTTTTGGATCTCCATGAATGCAGCATGCCGTTTTGAAGAGTTAAAACAAAAGCATACAATTTCTCCACCAAGCTGAAAGTTATAAACTGAATACTTGATTTGGCACTTTCAACTAAGACTAGATTTAGGCAATGTGCATGACAATGTACATAGAGTGCCTTTGGGTTCTGTCTCTGAGTCTGGACTGCAATCCGTTGTATATTCCACTCATATTTGCTGCCCCATCATATCCTTGCCCTCGCATATCATCTATGTTTAGGTTATTTGCATTAAGCATAGAGATCACTTCTTTCTCAGTGCCTCACCAGTTGTTGATTGAACATTGAATACCTGTATGAAACGTTCTTTTATTTTGAAGTCATGAACATACCTCACAACAAAAGAGACCTGTTCTGTATGTGAAACATCTGTTGTTTCATCCATGAGGATGGAGAAGACCTTGCTCTGGTGAATTTCTTCTAATATCACTCTTCTAACTGAAATGGCCAAAGCCTTGATCAGGTCATTCTGAGTCCTGTTTGAAAGTAGTGACACTTGGGGTCTTTTTTCAGTATATCTTGTTTTTCTTTAATTACATCAAGGTGCAATTGAACAACGCTGTCATACTTGCTAAACATTTCTACAAGTTCAAGAAAATTTCTCGATTTTCACTGGTAGAGATTTCTCCGTCGCCCCTAAATGGCAAACCTTGTCTTGCTATATAGTGTGATGGAGATCAACCTGTCTAAAATTTCTCTCGGTTTCTCTGCTTCTCTTTGTCTCTAGCAGCTTGTACTTCTCTATTTGCTGTTTCTAATGCAATATCTAATGCTTGGCTCTGGAATCCTTTCCATCGAACCATACCAATCATGTGAGATTTGAACCAGCATGCTCTTTTATTTTCTCTAAAGCTGTCCTCCAACGGCTTATGCCCTCTGATTTCCAAGCTACTCGGCCACTGTACCTTTCCTCAGTCAAAAACAGACGACAGCTGAAGCAGAACATGGCATCTTTCTGAGGTGAATATTCTAACCAAGAGTTCTTTTCATACCATTTCTTCTGAAACGAGCGTCCTTCTAAATTCTTGGGATATGAAATTACAGGTTGACAAGGACCATAATTATTGCAGAGTTTGATAAAAGATTCACTAATACGTATCTTATAAGTAACAACATGTGCAGGATCATTTGGATATTGTAATTCAGGTAGCATGGAAAATGGCTCTTCAACATCAGTCACTTCGGCTCTTGCTTCAATTTGGGGCTCCTGTGGAGCAACTTGCTCTTCTAGGTCATCTACACTGTCTTCTTCATTTGGCTCATCGTCTGCTTCCATATCTTCAGTTTCTGATTCTTCGCTCTCCTGGAGTCTCCTCCCGGTCCTCTGAATCCTCCTCCACTTGCTCAGATATTGAAGCTGCCACTCTAGGCTTCATCCAATCATAAAGAGTTCTGCTACCTTTGGCAGCATCTTGTCTGCACCGTTCCTGTTCCTTTTTTCTTCTCTCCTTCCGTGGCATACTCAAGATGATTAATATAATAAAATCTGAATGGAAAGACAAATGTTACAGTATTCAATATTCCAAGATATCTAAGGGTATTATAACATAATAACATAAAATGATTAAAGATGACACAAAAGCCAAGGAAGACGGAAATTCGGCCTCATGATGTTGGATGTTGAAAAAAATTATATATATATATATATATATATATATATATATATATATATATATATATATATATATATATATATATATATATATATATAGCCCTTAAAGGTTATTTTGGTTAATACTTTGAATATGTTTATAAAATGAGTCTAGAAGCCAAAACCATTACCTTGGCAAAAGCTAGTCCTTAAATTCAAAGATAAAAGAAGAAAGAAAGAATATATATATATATATATATATATATATATATATATATATATATATATATATATATATATATATATATATATATATTTGTGTGTATGTAATTTGATATATGCAAAATTGTGACAAAAATGATAGTGTTCAACCCATAAACTCCGTCTTCACCCCATAAATACCCCCCCTCATCAACTGAAAAATTATAATTACCAACACCCCAACAGTACGTCTGTAGCCTGTAGGCCTAGGTCTGTGTGTAGTAAAGTGTTGTCCTGAAATGTTGAAATATATAAAGTCTTTGTGTTTTTTTTTATAAAAATAACGACACCACTTCATTTCAGCACAACACTTTATACACGTCACTTTGGGTTTCTGAAATCACTATAATAATCGTCAATCCTTTGAAATGAAATTTAAATTCACTAAAGCACACCACACCATCCTTAGCCTAGGCTACATTTCACAAAATTAATTATGAGATATTTTTCTGTTTCTTTAACACACTGTGCCATTTTCTTATTATAAATGTTATAACAGATGTTTGTTGAATGAAACATTGATTTTAGTTGTAAGTGCAGAAAATATAGCCCATGTACAAATGATAAACAAGGAATACCGATTAAAGAGCGTTGTTTTGCCTCCGTGATGTGTTAGTGTTACACTGTTCCTCTTCCCTAGCAGTATAGCCATTAGCCAGAATGCATAAGACATTGCAAAGTAGGCCTAGTTTGAGCTTACGCAAGAATACATTTATGTGATATATCTATAAACTATAATATATATATATATATATATATATATATATATATATATATATATATATATATATATATATATATATATATATAGAGGAAAAAATTTGTTCAATAATGAAATTTTCTAATGTCTCTCATTTGTAAGGGACCCACTTGACTCCTGGAGAGCTGGCAATATTGCAATTCAGCCACTGGCCCACACTGGCCATTCTCATGGTCTATGACTCTCTTTAAGCTCTTGTTTTTTTTTATTATTATTATTATTATTATTATTATTATTATTATTATTATTATTTTTTTTTTTTTTTTACTCAACACAGCCTTCTGATAGGCTGGTATTTCCAGTCCAGATCCGGGATTATTATTATTATAATTATTATTGACACAAAAGGGCACTTTTCAATACATTTGCGAAAAGGGGCAGGGGCTCGAGCACCCCTAGCAACCCCCCTCTGCACGTGCCTGCTACCACAACATACTATGTTAAAACCACATGGATTTGTGCGCTGATCCACATTATCAAGTGATTCAAGATTTTCGATGAAGGAGATTCTTATAAGGAAATGAATGCGTTGTCGAAACCATGTACGTTACTTTTGTTAAATCCACGAACTATAACATTCGTATAGTTTGTTTTTTCTCAAGAGGATGGTTTAATGCCCAGCGGGAGATACAAACTCACAATTGCGCAGACGGGTGGTGAAGTGATCCTCCTTCGCGCCGGCTTATTAGCTATTCAGTTATGACATTAGGCTTTTACCAGCAGAGCAGATTATCTGTACAAGACGTCGAAAAAACAAGAAAATACACTTACTTAATGCGACTCCAGGAATGAGGCCAGAATGGGAAAATTAAAATGGAATAACTGAATATGAAATAAAAAGCCCTAATAAAAAAAAGTTTAGTCGAATGATAGACATTAATATAAAAAAAAAACTCAGAGCAACGATATCAAAATACAGGACCGCAGAATATGATAAGATGTGGAATCAAGCAATTTCATTCTTAGGAAAGTATATAGGGAATTGGCAAATAAAATATAGATATAGTGAAAATCAAATAAATGAAATAAATAATAAAAGTTCGTTGCACAATGTTCATAACGTCATGATAAAAGATTTTCAAACAAATGAATGAAATGCTAGTCTTCATCATTCTAAAATTTTACCTTTTTACTCATTTCACTGGTGATCGTGCTGCTTTTCGTTTTCCTATAAAAAACGTTGTGAGTGCGTAACATGGGCACAGTTCTCAGCGTGTTCTCTTCTATGAATCGACCTACATTCCTTCTAGGAGTATAGACATTTTTTTACTGCAATAAAATTTTCAAGAAACATTTTCGTAAACAGTGACTCAGGACACCATATTCTCTCTCTCTCTCTCTCTCTCTCTCTCTCTCTCTCTCTCTCTCTCTCTCTCTCTCAAGTTCACGTATGCAGGATCTTATCGTAACTGGGAATAACTATCGAGGCACAAAGGATGGTGACACAGTTAGCATTACGATTCGTTTGTTAGAAGCTTCAGGCAAAGCACACGTTCTTTGGGAGGCATACCATGAGGTCCTGTGTAAGAGGCTGAGACCGCACGTTATGCTACTTACCGCTAAAGATATTGCAGGGTCTGCTAATTGCCGTTTGGATTCATGTTCATTATCGTCTGTGTTAATACCGGTGTGTCTCAGCCATCTTTGCCACTGGCAAAAGGACTTGAAAACTTTCACTCACACCAGCAGCCTTTGCCGGTGCTAGGACCGAAGAGAAGGGCGACCGCTATCACTTGAAGGCTCATAGCAGGTGTCGATACAGCCGTCACATGGTGTACTGTATATTTCCGCTAAGAATAATATGTAAACTAGAAAGCTGTTCGCGTCGCCCTTCGGTGCAATGCTCGTTTAGGCCTTTAATTGCTAATTTTACGATAACATGTCTTGCTAGAGTTTTCAAGCCATAAAAAATGTCTGCTTTAATCTACGAAACATTAATTGAAGCGGACTTACACACACACACACACACACATTTCTTTCTCTACTTTTCTCTGTCTCTCCTCATTCGGTATTCTCCACATTCAGTAATTATATGATGCTACAGATTAGTTTTGCCCAGACTGTAGGACCGTATATTTAGAAAACAGAAAGGGAAAGTTTCCTTCTCCGATGCAATTATCCAATATTTTTCCCTCCTTTTACTACCACTCACAGCTGCTGCCATTTACTGTAATTGGAGATATTGTTAATCAGGGGTAGCATCTGGAAATCCACATGTGTCTTGATATATACTAATGTCTGTTGAGGCTCAATTGCAGTTTGCAAACCTGAAGTACCAGGTGTTCTATTTAGCTTTTTTTACTTTTTTTTTTTTGGTTTCTAGCTTTTGCAGTTGTCAATGCTGTAGCTTGCTTGTCTACATTCAAACTCAGGCAGGATAGCCTAGACTTAACATGAGAATATATTCCAGATAAGGTATAATAACATGTAATGTGTCTGTATGGCGTTGATTCTGATGAATGATTTTGAGCTTCATTATAAGAAAACGCAATAGTCATGTCAATTGCGACCATTTCAGAAAAGGTGTTACTGATTGTATATAGAACGTCTCCTCGGCAGGGGGCGTCATTTCAGATTTTTGTTGGGGGCAAAGACGGTTTGGCCAGCGAAGCGAGCCTAATCAGCTGTGTTTTTTTTAGCTATTTTATGTGTTTTTAAAGCCACATGAGCAAGGTATTTCAGCAAAATTTTTTACTCCCACTACTATATGTTTTATCTCACCATCACTGGTAGCTAGTAGACAGACAAAGATCAAGGAACATAAAATTTCTGAGAAATTTTATATATTTATGATTGCACATTTAAAAAGAAAACATGCTGTTACTTCTTGAGGCTTGGGGGTGAGGGGGCCAAGTTGAGGCTTTGGGGGAACTTGGGTCTTAAGGGGGCAAGTTGAGCCTTGAGGGGGGTAGTTGACGCCCCAGCCCCACCCAAATGATGCCCCTGCTCCTCGGCGCAGAAACCCAAATGCAATCGAAGCATGAGTTGTTAGCATGCTAAATATGCGGTGTTCTCTCTCTCTCTCTCTCTCTCTCTCTCTCTCTCTCTCTCTCTCATGCGTCTTCCAAGACGTATTTTCTTTTAAGTCGTGGTAATATAAATTAGCCTTGATTTAATAATTGCACTGGGAGTTGCCTAAAAGAGGCTCTTATCTTTTGCATGATCAATCAAAAGACGCTTTCAGTGGTAAAAAAAAAAAAAAAACTTAGAAATGCTGAAATACTTGTAATCGCACTCAGCACATATCAAAGAAAAATCAGTGAAAGTAAGTCGGAGCTCGAACCCATTAGTGCACGTGGCAAATGTCTGTCACTTTCACAAATTAATGCCATTTTCAATTGTAAGTGCAGAAACGAAATGAAAACAGCTGTGACGTTTTCTTCTCTCTCTCTCTCTCTCTCTCTCTCTCTCTCTCTCTCTCTCTCTCTCTCTCTCTCTCGCATATGGTTCATCCAACACTTCACTTGTCCGTGGAAGCATTATGAAGAAATTTCAAATTTCGCCTGTGCAGCTTCATATCTATAGTAAACGTGTACTTCTGTCGACCAGCTTTTTCTTGTTTAGTGAAAAGTTTTTGTCTCAGACTTCAAGCAGAACGTAAATTGAAATGTGAAATACTTTTCATAAAAGAGTGTATGTTCGATAAGAAGGCTGTTATATATGATAATAAGTCTTCTGGATCAGTACACAGTCAAGGACTACTTAAGACGCACTTTACCCCAGTTCAGATCAATCGGCAAAAATAGCCAGGTGATGTTACCAATGTAAATGTGGCCATTGCCACCACAGTGTTCTCAGATATAATCTTTCGAGTAAGTTTTCTCTCTCTCTCTCTCTCTCTCTCTCTCTCTCTCTCTCTCTCTCTCTCTCTCTCTCTCCTTTTTCTATAGATTTATTTCTACTCGATTTCGCAGGTTGCGTTCGTTCATCACTCACTCCTCGATTCCTGAGAACAATGAGCTCCCCTCCCATCGGCAGCAAAATTTGTGTCATAATTCCGAAAGGGAATCCTCTGTCTCTTATTTGCCTGACTCTTGAAGAGGAACATTGGAAAAACTGTTTTTCAGAAGCTTTGTCTTCGCCACCTTCATTGCTAAAAAAAACGGGGGGAAGAAGAAATCTCAGCGCGGGGGCGGGAAAGTTTTGTTTGCACTGTGAAGTCTCTTCATTTGTACGTTCTTTTCTTTCTCACTCCTTCTCATTTAATACCGTCGCACACCTTTCCATAAATAAACTATCTTCTGGTGACAGGTTGATATAAGCACAGTATCCTTGCCAACACTCTTTTCAGTTTTCTATAAAAGAAAACTATTGAGATGGTCTGTCCGTCCGCACTTTTTCTGTCCGCCCTCAGATCTTAAAAACTACTGAGGCTAGAGGGATGTAAATTGGTATGTTGATCATCCAGCCATCAAGCATAAAACATTGCAGCCCTCTAGCCTCAGTACTTTTTATTTTATTTAAGGTTAAAGTTAGCCATGATCGTGCGTCTGGCACCGCTATAGGTGCCAACAACATAGGACACCACCGGCCCGTGGCTGAAAGTTTCATGGGCCTCAGCTGAGAATTTCATGAACCGTGGCTGAGGGTTTCATATTCGATTACGCCGAAGAAACTTCGGAGAATTTTTTACTTGTTTCGTCTCGATGATAGTCCAGGAATTTTGTGTCTGCTCTCATTTTGGTTGGCAGTGGGCTTACATGTTCTTCGAGGATCGCATTCCAGTCCCTTCAGACATTTCGGTATCTGAGTGCATCATCATCTCTCACTTTGGGAACACCTGCTGAAATGAGCAAAAGTCGGCAGGCCACTGGTGAGCAAGAAAAACCAAGAATGATCACTCATCAGCCTATATCTTTACGAAGAGAAGGAGAGACGGCATATTTTACACTTCATCACCACACGCACCATGGGGTTTTCAAACATAAACAGTAGACTTATATAAAAGGCTAATTACTCCTGTTCTAACGTGCTCCGAATGCCACGTTATCTACTGACGCAAGAGAGAGAGAGAGAGAGAGAGAGAGAGAGATTGCCAACATTCTCGAAGTTCTCACTTGTTGCTGAGAAAGTAAACATACTTCTTTGCTAATCCGTCCTGATTGGCCTGGGAAAATGGCCGAAATGTTGTATGTTTGAATATCACATGAAAACCAGTATTCCTACGTCACCGTAAACCTGAAAAGGAATTCTTTGTTATTTTATTGTCTATTGTTTACATTAGGTAAACATATGCAAACGCGTATATTGCATACATTACACTTGTTTGCATGTGAAAGTAATAATATATTAGTGTAGATATTATCGCACTGGAGTTGATGTAATCTGTTTCTTGTCTTGTATAATCAACTTACTTGAAGGTAAAAACAAATGTTCTAATCAAAAGGGAAAGAAAGAAAGAAAGAAGCGCAGACAAAATTTAAACTCTTTTCCCACAACTATGGCTGCCGGTTCCAGTGAACCGATATTGATCGCGAAGTGAATCAAAATGAGTCAGTAAGTTGCATTTAGGCGGCAAAAGCTAGACGTGCTGTGTAAAGTAATCTGGCGAGGGACGTTAATAGGGCTTGTTTTCTAATTCTGTCGTATTTGCTCCATTTCTTGATAAAAGCACGGGAGGACACATTTCCAGGAAATTTTCTCTTACTCACAGTACAATAAGAGAGAGAGAGAGAGAGAGAGAGAGAGAGAGAGAGAGAGAGAGAGGGGTGGGGTGGATTGGGGAAGAAGACTGTGCATTTTGTTGGGTTCAGTTCCAAGTAAGGAAAGCGGATATGAATTTACGCGATTTTTTTTTTTTGCCATGAATCTAGACTTATGACGTTGGCGGCACTAGTAAATGGTACTTACGCTGAATGTCAATAGCCTTGTTTACGTATCTAAAACGCGTAATCTTCAGTTTGAATGTAATGATATAAATCCTGTTCTTATATTTCATTGTTCTTTCCTTCTGCCGAAGATGGGGTCAATGGCAACACGTGGGTGTGACTGCTATTCAAAATCTGCCACTTCCTTGCGTTTCTATACGTCTCCTTCTCGCTGTCGTGAATTCCAGAGGAAAACTCATTGCCGAAACAACTTTTTCATGAATTACATAGATGTTTAGCTCTTTGAACATCGCCTCTTATCAGACGTTTTTGATGAGTTTGGCATTTTGTTAAAAATTCATCATAATTAGTCATGCAGCAGGAAACCAAAGTAGAGATAAAAGAATGTGAGTAAAGAAATTTTCCTTCTTATTCTTTTTTCTTTTCATCATTTGTGTATTCTAGATTTCCCAGAGATTTGGGCAAACCACGGAGTGGCTGACAGGTATGTGGTTTACTCTAGAATATACATTCCTTTCCCGACCTCTCTCTCTCTCCTGCATTCTTTCTTGGCAATCGATAACCAAGTAAATAAAAATGTGATCCTCATCATGGCAGACTTTTCCTAAGTATAAATCGCGCTCTCTCTCTCTCTCTCTCTCTCATTCATTGTTGGTAATCGATAAGAAAGTAAATAAAAATGTGAGCCTTATCATGACAGACTTTTCCTAAGTATAAATTGCTCTCTCTCTCTCTCTCTCTCTCTCTCTCTCTCTCTCTCTCTCTCTCTCTCTCGTTCTTGGTAATCGATAAGAAAGTAAATAAAAATGTAATACTCATCACTACAGACTTTTTCTAAGTATAAATCTCTCTCTCTCTCTCTCTCTCTCTCTCTCTCTCTCTCTCTCTCTCTCTCTCTCTCTCTCTTCTTCTAATTCTTGATAAGAAAGTAAATAAAAATGTGATCCTCATCATGACAGACTTTTCTTGACTCTCTCTCTCTCTCTCTCTCTCTCTCTCTCTCTCTCTCTCTCTCTCTCTCTCTCTCTCAGAGATATGAACGAACAAATTACTAGTTCCAAATTTCTGGATGCACAAATGCCTTTGTTTATGAAAGACGCGTTTGTTTTTAGTTCAGCTTTTGATACCTCATATAGGTGTGCTTTGCTATATACTCCGTATCTACAGTGGCGTGATAAACTACTCATAGCCAGCAATTGCTGACACCTCTAGCAAAAGACCGAGACGCGGACAATATCCTTCAAGGATTTCGTAACAAAAGAAGGAACTATCAGATATTATCGGTATATTGTCACATCGCACGCTACTTCTAGAGTGGAAATGCTATTTCAGGATATGACAGAGATAACACTGAACTTCTGATATTGTGGGGTCTCATGGATTAGAAATGTAGAGATTTACATAGAAGCCAAATAACCAATTGACTTACCAGTCAGGTCTTTAGAGAATAGAAAAGTCAGTTTGTGAAAACAGATAAAACTAGACCAGAGAGATTAGAGGTGGTATAAAATACTGCGAAGTAGGCTCTTGAAGAGGAGGACTGGTTTGGAAAATGACTCTAAGCTTGGCCATTGGCCAGAGTCCCGTGTTTTCAATTTAAGTCGACCTCATTGAAGCAAAACTAAAGGATTTTTATTTGGGTTGTCAGTAATGACTATTTCGTAGTTTGGACAAAGGATTTGTTAATATTGCAGTAAGAAATAAAAAAAAAAAAATCAGCTATTTAGTGAAAGAAATCACAGCGTTAATCGGAAACATCGTTGTTTTGTAAAAAATTTTTTCAAACTAATTTGTTACGTCTGCGAGTTCCTGTCAACATTAACGGTTCTTCAAAAAAGGAGCCCACTCAGAATTTTACAAATAACCCCTTCACAGTTAAAAGAAAAATAAAAATCATCAATTTCGCCGACCCATTGCGCACTTGGTGTTGGTGGTAACCATAACAATGTCAAAAGAGACAAGAAACTGGCACTGACTTCGACTTCGGGGATCCTTCTTAGATAATGACCCCCAAGGGTTATCGGCGGTCGTTATCTAAGACCAGTATTTCTTGGGGGTCATTATCTTCACGATATTTACAGTCTTTTGTTTCTGTTTTTGCAGTAATCCCCAACAGGCTTGTACTAAACACGCCGCAAAGGTGGATACATACCTGGTTAAAACCCTTGGGGGTCACTATCTAGGAAAGATCCGACTTCTCTAGTGAGATCGCTTGCTTGGAAGTTAAAGATTTCTGTACAGTGACCATTGCGTCTCTAAGAACACAGGAGACTGGGAGCAGCGTTGCTCCAGTAATTTGGAATCCACTGGAACGTTCGTGGAGAGGAAAATATGTTCTCGCTCTGGTGACTGAATCATCGAGAATAATCTAGATTTTTGTAAGTAGGAGAAAAGTGAAGTCATTGCCACCGCCGGTCTAACCCTGATCGGGTTAAAAGCATTTTAATATATAATTTTCTCTTGTTGCAAGTTATTCAAAAAGTAAAGTGGATTCGATATTAAGGGGTTATTTGCGACTTAACATTCGAGAGTATTAGAACCTTATAAGTGTAATTAGCGACAAACTATCTTATATATATATATATATATATATATATATATATATATATATATATATATATATATATGTGTGTGTGTGTGTGTGTGTGCGTGTTTATATATTATATATATATACATATATACATTCACACACACACACATATATATATATATATATATATATATATATATATATATATATATATATATATATATATATATATATATATATATATATATATATATATATATATATATATATCTCACTGGAAAGGATGAGTTCCCGAAGCATAACTTGCCAAGCGTAGAACAGTGAAGCTCGGAACTCCAGTTAAAACCGCCAACAAATTCTCGGAAACTTCAGACAATGGAAAGAACTTCTGCACAACCTGCTAAAACTAGCGGAAACCAAGAACTGCGATTAGCGGAACTAATGTCGCTCACTTTGTTTGCAGGAATACTGTAATTACAACTGTATTTCTCATCACAGAACATGTTACTTACATAAAAAAAAGTCATGTAATAAAAAGTGATTTTCGATGCAATCTTATGTAAACAAAGAGAAAAATAAAAGGCCATTTAAGACACAGACAGCAGTAAGGTCTTCTGTTATAGTGGTTAGCGTTGAGGAACGCCACTCAGATGTTGGCTGTTCGCGTCTACCCTAGGGCGATGAAAAATCACTGGCTCTGCATCATGATCGGTTACTACTGCAGTGTGGGGTCTGCAGTGGGAGGTTGAAACAAACATTCATTTGAAGCTTGAATTTCAAGTCACTGACCCCTGTGTGCTTGTTCCATGGGAATAGATTTCATCTACTCTAATAATAATAATAATAACAAGGACTTGAAAACATGTTTCTGTCCGGTGGCTTACAAGGAAATTGAAAATTATAATGGTGGTTGTTCCGAGTAGCCTGATTTTAAGAATTTTCTAATAACAATGTCGTAAGTCTCATGGCTTTATTTTCCTGCCTGTTTAAATGAGCTTACTTCGATTCATCGCTTCAGATGACACGGCTATTTTGTGTGACGCTTTTCCTCGGGTAAGTAGCGACTTCCTCTGGCATACGTGCGAGGGTTAGTGCCGTCAGTGCACCTCATGCGGTGCACTGTAGACAATACTCAAGGTTCAGTGTAGCGTCCCTTCGGTCCTTAGCTGCAACCCCCTTTCATTAATTTTACTGCACCTCCATTCATACACTCTTTCTTCTGTCTTACTTT
>NC_089752.1:97344057-97396557 GCF_040412425.1 Macrobrachium rosenbergii
GAAAATCCTTCATAAATGCTCAACTTACGAAACTGCCAAAATGTAGGTCAGCAACCAGGTAAGGGGAAATCATTAGACTCATCTTGCAACAGATATCAAGTCACGTATACAGTTTTCATAAATGTGGCATGAGGCTCACATCCGTAAGTAGGACAAAATAGCGGTAAAATAATTTTATCAATATTACAATGATTGGAAAAGTTTATTATATTTTTTCTCCAAAAAGCCTTTTTTTTCAGGATAATTCATCCATATATCACAAAAAATACTTTCTATCTATTACCTCAGCTAAATCAATACCAACAGGTGACCTACATTTCGTCTGTTCAAGATTACCAGCATATCGTCAGGTTCTTGTGCATTTATGCATCTAATACCGAAAAACATTTTTCAAATTCATTTAATCCAAATGAATACTTGAGTACCACTGAATATATCACTGTAAATGAGTAAAATCAATACAGCAATAACGACGGTACGCTTGGTAGGGTAAGAGAGAAAGAAACGGTCTTCCATTTAACCTACATTTGAGCCACGACATTCACATGGTCCAAGTACTGTAGGTCTTTCGATCAATCCGAAGGTGCGGCCTATAAAATCCTTCACTTTTACATATTTCAGAATCTACAGAGGGACATGAAACTAAACACTGAGTGTACAGTAGATCACTCTTGTTACTCTCTTTCAGTTATAATTGCGTGATTTTGTTTTATTTAATGTCGTTCTCACACGCGTCTGGTAATAATTATTACGTGTATACTTCACGCTTCACAAATATATTCATCCGTGGCCTAATTTCAACTTGAAAATGACTGTCAAGAGACCGGTGAAACGTGTCTCAATAAGATAGGTATACAAAACTAACTATGGGAAAATTTAATCAAGATATGAAAGAATATTATGTTGTATGGCTTTACCATTAGCCACAACACGGAGAAGGAATCCAGAAATTCTGAGTCTGAAAAATTTCAAAGCTTCACTTTGCGTATGAAAAGATGCATTTGAAACACGCGATTAGTACAAGCACGGTCCAGATATATCTGGACCGTGAGTACAAGCAAGCAATGCCCCCAGTTTTTTGTAAACATACTACTATAACGCTATGGAAGAAAGCACCAACATCAAGAAAAAACAAGTAAAAAATGCGCCGAAGTTTCTTCAGCACAATCGAGTTCTCTGTACAGCGTATAATGCTGTATGAAACTCTCAGCCACGGCCCATATAACTCTCAGCCGGCCGTGGTGGCCTGTGTTGTTACGCCGCCAGACAAACGATCATGGCTAACTTTAACCTTAAATAAAATAAAAACTACTGAGGCTAGAGGGCTGCAATCTGGTGTGTTTGATGATTGGAGGGTGGATGATTAACATACCAATTTGCAGCCCTCTAGCCTCACTAGTTTTTAAAATCTGAGGGTAGACAGAAAAGTGCGGAGGGACAGACAAAGTCATCTCAGTATTTTTCTTTTACAGAAAACTAAAAATGGGATTGTCCAAAACAATCTGATGTTCAAGTGTGAACGTTCCGGATGGGCGGCCCGTATTATTTACAAATAATACCACTCTAACAACAACAAAGTAACCGGCAAAGTATATTCTACATATATACAACAAGGGAACTGACAAGAGATGCATGATTCTAAATACAGTCTGCTGGGGTGGAATAATACATTATCAATTCACTTTCAATATTTCAAATCCAAACTAAGATAAATTGACAATTCGCATCAGAAGGGAACTGTTAGCCTATTTTCTCTCAAGATAATTATGACAAAATCATCCATAAAGCAAAGAGGTTTTCTCAGGAGGCTTTTCTGTCAGCATTACATAAAGTGGGATTCACAGCTACTGTAATTTTTTCTTCAACTAAAAACCACTTATACTTCCCTTACGGAAATCAGGAGATCTCTATATCAGAGCGCGATTTGACATACTCAGATTCCCATCAAGATTCGTGCTTTTACTGCATATAATTATGGAGTCAAAAGAAAAGTAGTTCGAATTTGATGCGATCTCATTACTGACTGAAACGACATAGAAACGCTAAGTGAATCCAGATTTAAGGGTATCCTACTTTCCTTACAATGGACAAAACAAATCCAAAGGTTATAACCGAAAAAAAAGTCACACAAACATTTGGGTAACTAAGCGTGCTATTTAAAGACAGCACAAGGACCTCTGAACTATAATATCAAACCAATGTCAGGGGGACAAGCAAAACAATCCCTAACGCTGAGAAACTACGTTCTTAGTTCTTTTTTATTTTTGTTTTTGTTTACATACGAATGCCCAAGACAAAAATAGAACACTCTTCTCCTCCTCCGGACATCCCGTCCCGCCACTTCTGCCCGAACGAATTCAGACGTAAACAAACCTTGACCAGGTTATCCACTCCCCCTTGCCTGCCCACCAGTCAAAAGCCCCAACCTACAACCATCCAGCAGCAGATATGTGTCTGAAGAGATACATTTCTGAACTTCATTACATCCCCCGATATTTTAACATATAATATCCATATCACGGTACATTTTAATTGGCTAAATTACTTTTTTAAACAGCTGAAGTAGCATAATCAAACAAAAGGTTGACGTCTAATCATTTATCAATGAAATGTTTCATTCACCATGCACGTAAGAGAGAGAGAGAGAGAGAGAGAGAGAGAGAGAGAGTTAACCCTGGGAGGCGATGTTGAACCACGTGATAAGCTGGATGACTATTTATAGCAACCACGACCGGCTCCACCAGTCAATACAGGATACTTATGAGGTGTTTATCACACGGTAGCACTTCGTTGTATAACTAAGAGCATCAACGGTTCACATGGCACCTCGTAACGCATTGACGGCTAATGAAAAGGAAACACTACTCAAAAGAAGAAGGACGGGAAAATTATTTAGCTCATTCTTGCAACGAGCAAACAGAACGTGAAGGACAACGAACAGCTGTTTAACTGAAAACAGCAAGGAAGGTGGCAAGTACACACCTGCATGGACTTGCGCACATACTTTCTTCAGAAAATGTTTCCGGGTCTGATAAAAGGGAAACTTTCTGCATTGCCCCACAAGGCAGGATGAGGGTCCAAAGAACCTGTCAGATCGAAACTGACCCAATTCAAGCTCCAAGGAAACGAACTGAGACGACTCTAGTTCAAGTGAAGGCTAATAACGATACAACATCTGATGGAAAAGTGTTTTTCGTTACTCGCGTTCTTCGATGAAAGGTTCAGTTCATCGATTTCTTAACGCAAGTTCTTCTATGCGACTAAATAAATATACATGGCATGTCTATTTTAATTAGTTATTAATCAGATATGACAATCTTCTGCTTTAAATTTTTTACTGTTAAGTCTCTTGCAATGCAATGGACTATTACCGGATAATTCAACGAACAATCTATACAATACACATATTTTCGTAACACTGACCGCAAGTAGTATATTTAAATAACTACGTGTGAAATAAAGCGCATTTATAATCCGTGCAGCAGCAGTAACTCTGTTCACAAAACATTGCAAGAGGCAACGCACACCTCAAGTATTAAGAAAACTGGTATTACCTGGTAACCAGTCCTGATAAGGACGCCTCATTAAGCATGAGGTTACCTATCTAACAAAATATTATTATTAGACCATGCGGCACATGGCAATGTAGTGCTCAATACTATCTTGACTTAAATGTCAACTAATCACCAGAGGAGTTGCACAGGCACCTTAGTCATTAGCAATACTGTTGCGTCATGTTTTCAGAGCCGCCATTTTCTGTAGGATTTGCGATGGGCATTTTTTATTTTTACTTTTAGCCAATCAAGGAGATTGACAACCACAGGTTAACTTACATTTTTTTCTAAAAACTTCAAAAAGTCTGGCATCTCTTTCATAAAATTTCCTCGTGAGTGATCATGCCGGAGAAAATTCCAAAAGAAACAAATATAGATTAAGTGCCAAAGAAATATTTTCATCCACGAAGGATCGTGGAATAAATTTGTCGGGTACCTCCAGATCAACATTATAATGAAGCTACTCATTTCTTGGACGTACTGAATCTCATGAAAACGCAGCTTCGCCCCAATCAAAATACTAGCCAAGAATTTCCATAAAACGCAGATCTCCAAAATCCGAGTCATTTTTCGAAATTTTCTTCCATTATATTTCAGAAAAACAAATGCGGTCTGTTTCAAAACTATGAATTTTTGATTGTCATAACCAAGGTTCCCAAGAGCTGATCAAAACGCAGCAGACGACCACTTCGTGTCATTCACCCAAGGTTAGTCTCGGATATGAGCAATGTGGACTTGGTATTCGTGTAGCGTTCACCACAGGCTGTCCGGTGTACACAGGTGTTCTTCAAATCCCATAACTAAAGAGCAAGGCTATTTCTGTGTCATATTAGGGTATATAAATTCTTTACGGCTCTCTCTTGTAAATAATTCAACTTTTGGCAAGCTGAAATAAACTCAACAGAAGTCACACTGCCTATCCGAATAAGATAAATGCTGAAGTTCACGAAAAAATATGAGCAAACTATGGTGAGTGAATATACTTTACTGATCACGCACATTAGCAAAGGTTTAATAACTTCCTACTCGTAAACAAGCAGCTTTTCTTGATCTAAAAAATAAGCTATAGCCTCGCCAACTACCTCAAAACGATGTTTCCTTTGCCACAGCGGTTATGCGTTCTGTGCGGAAAACCAAATTTATTTCTTTTCAATATAACTGTAACATTTTTACTGGGAGCCGTATTCAGAAGACATAGCGTTCTCAGTGTATGGCAAATTCTTGGCACGCACATACGCACACACACATAGCAGTGACAGGTGGCAAGGATGGTGACGGTTGGTTGGAAAACATCGATGGGATGAGAGGAGACCAACTAGGCTAGGGGATGGTTTGAAGGGCTGACCGTTAATGCTGGGGGGACGAAGACTACGGTATTCGCCTGTGAATCTTGGCGACACGCAATTAAGCAGCCAGGTCTTCAGAAGAGGACTTGTAGAGATTGTTTACCTTCAGACATTGGTCACCCAATGTCTGTTCTGTTCGGCCGCTTATAACTGCTACTGGAAATCTTGTTCCAACATCTATTATACTGGTTCTTTTACCCTACAGATAATAATATTCCTGTTTTTTTTTCTTCAGAATGCGTCAGTGGCTTGACGTGAAAGCAAATAATGTTCCTAGCTCTATCTATTCACACTCAAATAACTGGTCTAGCTGTTTCTATAGATAAACTTTATTTCAAATAGCAAACAACTACAGTTTTTCGTTTTCTCTTCAATCATCCTACACTGATTATTTCGACACTACTGAAATTATACATACATAAATTCATACACAAACACGCACACACACACATACACGCACACACACACATACACACACACACACACACACACACACACACACATATATATATATATATATATATATATATATATATATATATATATATATATATATATATATATATATAAATCATCGCCTGGTAAGTATATACTAAATTTCTTTAAAATCAGTTTTACTGTACCATATACTTTTTACTTAAAAAAAATCGCTATTTGTATTTCTCTCCCTACATAGGGATCTAGTCTATCTTGAGCTAAAATAGGTCGGGTTAATGCAATAACCAACGAAATTAATAAAGACGGAGGTATGAGAGAATCCTCTAGTTTAATAGTTTATTATAAAGACCAGTGTCAAAAAGCTTTACGAGAGACACTTTTGCTGAATGGTTATGCAAATGAACCACAGTTCCTTGATTTTAACTATATATGAATTTGGTATTACTGTGCTGCAGGAACCCATCCTAAAATAATTAATTCTGCCACTCGTCAGATCATCTCTTCTTTCAGAAATTAATGTAAAGGGCGATTCCCATTCAGTAACTACGTTTCTTGACGTTCTAGTTTGATTTTTAATTGTTTATGGAGGTTCTTATCTCCTTTATTGATAAACGACGCTGAGAAATATAAAGGAATCTCAGCTCGTTGCACTGCCATTAAAATAATTTATTTTCCAAAATAGGAGAAAGTGAAATTCAGTGCCGAAATATCACCACATAACCATGCTACCGCACTTTCCTTGGTCGTATATGTACACAAAATGACACTTTTCGGAAGAAATCTACTTAAATACTTGAAGTAGCACCATAGACATCTCAGCCGATTCATTATCAAAATATGTAACTGGTATTCACACACTACAGTGCATTCCCAGTGCGATACATAATAATACGTTGCTTTTAAAATTCTATGTCGATGTATGCCATCCTATCACTTCCAAATGTCTCACACAGCCGGTTCTTAGCAAGACTTGGTCCAACACAAATCACTCTTGTCTTGTACTATACCTGCGCAGTCTTTCCTTTGGTATGCGCTCTCTTTTCTCTTACACTCTCATAAAAAAATTGTATAAACCTCCTGGGGCACAACATGAAGTGATAAGCACTCAATTCTTACAAACTCTTTCATCAGTTTTCCCTTATACAAAGGGATTATGATCGCTTTTCATAAGTCTTCCAGAACAATTCCCTTATACCTTGCATATCCTGGTCATCCACTCAAGTAACTGCGACCACCATAATAATGTCTTATTATCTAGCGTATTTCTATTCACCAAACTTTCTCATATCCTTGACAGACAGCCTGAAACCATTAAAGAAGGCGCTTTAAAACCCCAATCATTGCATCATTCAATTCATCCTCTCTTCTGACATCGACTGTACACTCAACCTTGCAATTTGCTTATTAACCTTCAGTCCTTAGAAAATCTCTGACATTAACAATAAACACATCATTCTCTTTCCCCCTTTCTTTCTTACTTTCTCACTGATTCACCCTGTTCTATCTCTTGTGTAACTATAAATGAGAGAGAGAGAGAACTCAATAATTGCCTCGAGCTGACACAGGTAGCAGAGTGAAAGTGACGAGAAATTCCATGAAAAAAACTTCGGTACCACCTTTCAAAGGGAAAGGGATTCAAAGAGACGGGCAACCCAATAACAGAGGCTCTTGGGAGTAAACAAGACACCCAGTAAAACTGGTAGGGAAAGGTGATACAAAGTGTACATCAGAGTATCACCACATAAAACATTCAAAGATACTGAACATTTATCTTAAAAGCTTAGATGATATCCCACTATGGTTGATTCACAGCAAAACTCAAGTCGATGAAAACCTCGACAATGGCGCTGCAGGTCTTTTTATGGCTTGTCCCTGACCATGATCTTCTAGAAGGTTATGGTTCAGCTCTTGGAGGTGCCAAGGACAAATACCGCCAACACTGCAACCACCACCAACAATCCCCAAACTCTCTCTCTCTCTCTTTCGCTTCTTTATGCTCACAACATTCCGTCACTTAAAGTCTATCACTCCTTGCGTATTTCTCTTAGCACTGATAACACTTATATGTTCGAATAAATAACAGATACTCAAAAACGCAGTACCAAATCGCAGTGTTTTTTAAAACGAAAATAACTTTTATCTGTTGTGCAGTTTTGGCTAGTCTCTTGACTAGACTAGTCTCAACAGGTGTTTTTACCCGGGTTCTGCGACAAAGAAATGCCAATGTTCGTTTCTACAAAGTCTACATAAAGGAAGCAAAGTGACTGCTGCTTGCAGTAGTCTGCTTAGCACAAGACACTTTATTTCTGTTATCTATTTTGTAAAAAAAAAAAAAAAAAAAAAAAAAAAGTTCAACTGCGCACTCTGACTTGTGATTCACTAGTGCGAAAAACCATCAACCCAACATTTTTTCGTACCGCGAATATCAGTAGGAGATAATAAACGTGACTGATTATTCTGCAGGGGGATTACAACGCTTATCATATTAACATGCAAGACAAAAATTAACATTCTAGTTATAGTTATACATCTATTTAGGCAACCTTTATCAATACTTCAAGCTAAATCAAGATGATACCACTGCCTAAGCAAAGAGACTGAACGAGGTTGCCAAATGGGTTTTCTACACGGTAACGTCATCGAAGCAGTCATCAGTCTCCTATCTGTCTACCTTGTGAACACCACAGAACTTTGTTCGAAAGTAGTATCAGCCAAACAGCTGAAGCATTGGCGAGCCAACAAAACTACAGTTTTTGTTTTTGATATGTTTTCAACAGCTAATCGGACACGCTGAAAAAAACTTCCTTGTGCGGACGTGTTTATGAGATCATGAGCGAATTCGGCTTGTTAGAGAGAACAACTGCGCAAAAAGCTGTCATCAAGGGGTGTTCTTTTTCTTATTTCTTAATTCTTATCCTTTTTACTCAAGAATACTGTTTGTAAACTGCTAATATTTTAAAAACAAAGATATAATGTTTGATGGAAATTTTCAAACTGTTCGCAATCACTGACTGCAAAGAAATTATAGGCTGAACTTGGTTGGAATAACCAACTTTTAGGCAATGAGCATTTCACTTGGAAAGTTACCCAGAAGAAACAGTACTTCAGTAACAGCTGATAAAAGACACGGTTGATTTTGCTCTCTCTTTTGGATTCGTAGTATATATTTGAGTGTACAAGTACTTGCAAAACAGAAAGTTCCAACAGTAAGAGTTGAACTCTTTAGCACTTTTGTCATTCAACGAAGGGTTTCTGCAAAAACATACTTAAACAGAAAACATCTGACTTCCATAGGGCCTCTGAAGAAATGGTGCAAAGGAGTCTTATATGTATTCCACTGGAAAATTACAGATTTTTCCGTGTGTGTGTGTAATAAGGAGTGCACACTGACATCAAGAACTTTCAAACAGAAAGCTAAGAATTCCGATACAATGGCTCAATGTAGTTCTATAAACAGCAATATTATTTCCTTTAGACTGAACGATGGTATGTTAAGTTGATGCTCTTTAAACTGCACAAAAATCCCTCTGAAGCCTAAAAGCAAGGTAAAGAATGCTTTTTACGGTTAGCACACTCTCAACGAACAACATCAGCAATCAAGATACCAAATAAGATGTGACAGATAACGGAGATCATCATCACGTGTCGTGTAAAATGCTCAGTCTTCGAGCCATTATAAAAAATTAACTCTCTATCATGAGTCTCTTACAAGCAGTTATATTCATGAAGTTATTTTCATTACCATTTTGAAGAATGAGACAGCTGGCAACTGAGATCCTGTTTAGTTAGTGAGGTGCTCGTGTGCAACTTCATAACTTTCCCTTCGTTGCTACCTAGGATAAGCCTGAAGAAAAAATTGCTACCTAAGATAAGCCTGAAGAAAAAATTGCTACCTAAGATAAGCCTGAAAAAAGCTACCTAGGATAAAAAATAGGATAAGCCTGAAGAAAAACCTAGGATAAGCCTGAAGAAAAATTGCTACCTAGGATAAGCCTGAAGAAAAACTTGCTACCTAGGATAAGCCTGAAGAAAAAACTGCTACCTAGGATAAGCCTGAAGAAAAAATTGCTACCTAGGATAAGCCTGAAGAAAAAATTGCTACCTAAGATAAGCCTGAAGAAAAAATTGCTACCTAGGATAAGCCTCAAGAAAAAAAATTGAAGAAAAAATTGCTACCTAGCCCTACCTAGGATAAGCCTGAAGAAAAAATTGCTACCTAGGATAAGCCTGAAGAAAAAATTGCTACCTAGGATAAGCCTGAAGAAAAAATTGCTACCTAGGATAAGCCTGAAGAAAAAATTGCTACCTAGGATAAGCCTGAAGAAAAATTGCTGAAGAAAAAGCCTGAAAAAATTGCTGAAGAAAAATTGCTACCTAGGAGGATAAGCCTAAAAGAAAAATTGCTACCTAGGATAAGCCTAAAGAAAAAATTGCTACCTAGGATAAGCCTGAAGAAAAAATTGCTACCTAGGATAAGCCTGAAGAAAAAATTGCTACCTAAGATAAGCCTGAAGAAAAAATTAGGATACCTGAAGAAAAAGGATAAGCCTAAAGAAAAAATTGCTACCTAGAAGAAAAATTGCTATAAGATAAGCCTGAAGAAAAATTGCTACCTAGGATAAGCCTGAAGAAAAAATTGCTACCTAAGATAAGCCTGAAGAAAAAAAAGGATAAGCCTGAAGAAAGCAGCTACCTAAGATAAGCCCCTTTTCAAAGAAGGAAATTCACAAACAGAGTCAGGGAGCGAGAATGACAAAACTTTGTTGCGCTGGGAAAGAAGAAACGCGAGGTATATTTATTCCTCCAGTTTCCTTTCAAAACATATGTAGCAGACGACCTATCCTAAATATTCAAAGCTCTGGTCAAGTGAAAAAAAAAACAAAAAACAAACTCAGCATGATTTTCTCCTTTAACCAAGCCGATAACTCCGAGCCGTATTGAAGCTTTGATTAATTCGTAAGCACTTTCCTGTTACTGAGTGTAGACTTTCTTCAAGATATCTCTTGTTGATGGAATTTGATGAGATATGAATGCAAAAGTAATAACATAAACATCAGATTTATCTTTCTAAAATGCTTTTCGTCATCAAAAGTTTGTTTTTTCAGTGTCTAACCAATTTGAGGTAAAGAAAATGGCGATTATCTATAAATTTGGGCGCGTTCTACACTGTACATAATAATAATAATAATAATAATAATAATAATAATAATAATAATAATACTCAGTAGAGATTATACCTCCGCAAAGCAATGCAACGACCCACAAACTTGATTAGTCATGGTGACTGCAAGTGGGCTCCTGAGATATGAACCGGACGATTCGCTAAATCTTTCCTGAGATATCATGCTGAAACACACATACGCATCTGACAACACCCCAGGCCCTACTATGTCAGCGGGGCAATAATGATAATAATAATTCATGCGCTGCCTCTCTTGGGAATTTCCCCGAATTTAAAATCTGAAATTTCCACAAGAAGCTGATCCTTCTTACACTGATCCCTAAAATGCCCAAGGCCTTGACATAAACAACGATAACAAGCACGGTGTCTGTCCCAGTTTCGTGGAAAGCCAAATATCGATGAAAAAAAAAAAAAACAAAAAAAAACACTGATTTTCTTTTACACAATCAATTTCAGCTGAATGCGCGTTCCATCAGTTCCTTAACTTTTGTCCACGAGGTCACACATATGCCATACAAATAATTCAGGTCTTGCAATACCAAGTTCCTTTCTCCGCCCCCCGTGTGATCCAGGTAATACGAATGACCCTCTGCCTTTTATACACTTTGACCCCACCGCCTTTCTCTCTGTTGTACTCACGCACTCTGCACTGCACACCTCAGCTGAGATGCTCATGCATCCTTCATGCAAGATCTTTCATCTCACCCATCTTCATGACCTTGTCCCCGGAAGATGCTTCTCCTTTCGTTCTAAAGGAATTCAGAAAATTCTTTTTATCGGAATCATCATTAAATGGTGAGGTTTTGCAGTCTGATGACCTCTTATCCTTCTTAACATCCTCTGGCTCATTTCGCTACATCCATTCCCCCTCATCCCCAAAAGGCTTGTAAGTATCATCTAAACTTTCAAACAGATTTCGTAAGCCGGTTTAACTTATCGTATAATTCCTCCATGAAAAGTCCTAAAAGTGTTAATATTTAAATGTACCATATCGGTAACATTTTCACCTACAGGACTATGAGCTTGGGATGCTCAGGAAGCATTAGCCCTTGCTGGCACTATGCCCCGTCATCATCAGCAACAACAACCGGGAAAACGCAGTGGCTTCTGAAGGTCGTGGCCCACATAGGTTCGCTGACACAAATAACCCATCACCTGGCGTGTTTTCGTGACCTTACTTCGGAGCTACTGTACTAGTTCCATTTAAGTTCATCTTTTGAAATTCAAGTTGATGCTATTTTCCACAGAAATGAAAGTTCAGAGGTTAGTTTACTTATAAGCGAAGTTCTTATTCAAATTTTTCCCTTACTTTGCCACTATACAGGGAGTTAGCACTTCTCTCATTAACAGAATGATCTTCATTAAGTGTCTTTGAGCCACATTAACGTACTTTAGAGTGAGAGAGTAAAGCCATTGTCATTGGAATGTACATTCAGGCCGTTTCTGGACGAGACGTCCCAAAAACGAGCTGTAACCTGGAAGAGCAGCTTCCAGAGAAGCCTGACGCACATTGCAAATTATCATAACGATAAGAATATTCCAAGTTTTTCAAGGGAGAAAATTACAAGCTTTTTAAAGGGAGATTATTCCCAGTCTTTTAATGGAGAAATATTCCCAGTTTTTTAAGGGAGAAAATTCCAAGTTTTGTAAAGGAAGAAAATTCCAAGTTTTTTACGGGAGAAAATTCCAAGTTTTTTAAAGGAAAAAATCACAAATTTTCTGAAGGAAAAAATTAAAATTTGTTCAAGGGAGAAAATTCCAAGATTTTTAAAGGAAGAAAATTCAAAGTTTTTTGAAGGGAGAAAATTCCACATTTGTTAAAGGAAGAATATTCCAAGTTTTTAAAAGGAGAAAATTACAAGTTTTTAAAAGAAGAATATTCCCAGTTTTTTAATGGAAAAATATTCCCAGTTTTTTAAGGGAGAAAATTCCAGGTTTTTAAAGGAAGAAAATTCCAAGTTATTTTACGGGAGAAAATTCCAAGTTTTTTAAAGGTGAAAATCACAAGTTTTCTAAAGGAAAAAAATTCAAATTTGTTCACGGGAGAAAATTACAAGATTTTTTTAGGGAAGAAAATTTCAAGTTTTTTGAAGGGAGAAAATTCCACGTTTGTTAAAGGAGGAAAATTACAAGTTTTTTAAAGGAACAAAACTCCAGATTTTTTAAAGGAAAAAATTCCAAGTTTATTTTTGAAGGAAAATGTATGAATCAATCACGTCAGTCGAAGTTGATGTCACTCGTTGCTGTATACGTAAAAGATGTTTACTTAAAAGTTGCCTGATTGGGCTTCGCGCCCCTAATTTATCACTTGCGTTTTGTAAACTCAAACTGTTGTTGGGCAACAGTGTTCTTCTGGACGTTGTCCATTCCCAAGTCGTTACTAGCTTTTTGAACTGAACTGGATATAGAATTTAGGTCAAAGGTCAAACACTGGGACCTATAAGGTCATTCAGCGCTGAAACGAAAATTGACAGTAAAAGGTTGAAAGGTGTAACAGGAGGAAAGCCTTGCAGTTGCACTGTGAATCAATTGTTAGGAGAGGATGGAAAGTAAGATGGAAGAAAGAGCATATGAAACGAAGTACAGTAATAGAAACGAAAGGGGTTGCAGCTAGGGGCCGAAGGCACGCAGCAAAGAACCTTAAGTAATGCCTACAGTGCACCGCGTGAGGTGTACGGACGGCACTAACCCCCTACGGTCTCTGGCTTTGAGAGATTTGGCAGAAAACGATAACAACAGAAATAAGAATAATCTGAAACATTTCTATTAATTAAACATTTCTTTGTTTTGCTTTTGATGTTCATATAATTAGGAGGTTGAATGTTGCTCTGAATGTTTTGATAGACTGAATTTTTGAGGTCAGCCGTTTATTAGCGTTATTACGCAGACAGGACAAGTTTGAGAAATATGTTTTATCCTCTAAAACCGGAACTTCATAGATGACATCAGGGGAACATTGAATGCAATCGACTCGCTTTCCTCTTCAATGGCTCTAACACAGTTGCCAGCTGCTCATTTGCTGGTGGATGCGCAAAATATGACCATGTTTGTTTTCGCTGCAAGAAAGTATAGCAGTAGGAAAATAGCACTGGGAATAAAGAAAGTGGATCAAGATTCGTGACAAATAGAAAAAAAAATATCACATTTAAACAAGGGCCAAATTTATGTAAAAGGCTCAGAGGAAATTGAACCGTATGCGTAGAGGATAATGACATTCTGCATGCCTGCTAAAGAGGAGATAGGTATAATATCTGTAATGACATTTTGCGTATTTTCCAGAGGAAAGCGCTTTCGCTCAAACGGCCAGCTTGAGAGAAATGAAGACAAAACCCTCCTCGTCTTAATTCTCAAAGTTTTCACCACAACTCTTATCGCCTCTTGTTCTTCCTAATCGATCAAAATTACCTTGACGCACTTTAGTTTTGGCATTTCTTCAGTCAAGTAAAGTAAGTGATGCTAGTGTTACGGAAAAACACAAGTTTGTAATCAGTTCCAATTCTCTTAATGGTCAACAATGACTTTTGATGATATATTCGGTCATTTGGAACTTCTTACAGCGTTGGAGACTATAAAAGTGTTCATAACTCCAAAGAACGTCAATTCTTTCCTAGAACAATCTTTCCCTGATAAAATCTCAGACACATGTTTGAAACAATGTATTTTTTCACCTATAAGCTTTCGTTGGTGAATTTTCACACCTTTCAGATTTCGAGATACTATTCTTTTTCGTAAAGAAAGCTACTGTCAGTGGAGAAAAACGCATTTCTATATCATACATTAAATTGTTAGAGTTACAGGACACACAAAACAACTGTAGAATTTCGAATACAGATACGCTGACCTTCACAGTAAATAGATAAAATCCATTTCTTTCCAAATTTTACATCTCACGAGAATTTCACTCTCTAGAGAGACAATTTCAGTAAGTAGCAGTTGAGGTGTTATAACAACACCAACAATAAATGTAAGTATCCAGGTAGGGTCTTGTATATCTTCATATTTCAGCAATTTTCCTATTAATATGCATTATTTATTTGTTCAAACTTGTACCAACTTCATACTAACTGGAGAATTCATACATGACACTCAAGAGACAACCCTCATTTCACTGAAGACTGAATAACGCAACGCAAAGCAGATGAATCAAATGTGCATTAATGAAGGAAAATATAAACAAACTGTCCTAACATACTGTCGCTTTCAACTTCCCCTCATAGATCATTTAGAGAGAGAGAGAGAGAGAGAGAGAGAGAGAATAAGCTAAGCAAAGGAGAGAGATAGAAGCGGCCGCGCTTTCTACGATTTCTAGTGTCTGGAGGCTGGTCTGGTCTGTTTGTTTGTTAAAAAAGGGGATCCTGGATGATGGCCGGCAGGTAGGGAGGTGGGGAAGGGGGGGGGGAAGGAAGCGTTTACAGTGGGAGTAGAGCTGGAGGAATTCTGTGTTGCCACAAAACAGTCTCGTCCGCTACGGGCTCTTTTCTGTTACATTTTTTGCGACTTTTTACCTTTGGTTTTAGATATAGTAAGTTAACAATTTCAGAAAATGAACGTCTTAAATTATTCATTATACAGCTTTGAGCTACTCAGAACATTATCATTAAGCCCATGATTAACAAAATCTTTACAGCACAGGAAATTTATGGTTTCCTCTTTCTCTAAATTACAACGGACAATAGGACCTCTGTCTACCTGGAAACTGGGGTGATGAATTCCAAAATTTATGTATATTTCAGGGTTTAACAAAATTAAGATTCACTTACAATTACCCCACTGGTTTTAAGTAAGACAACTATAATCTACAAAACCAAGATACAACTACAATCGAGGCAGACAAGCAGACACTATTTTCAGCAGCAGCAACTGCCACCAACTCTTGGCCAGCATATTACGTAAGGTATGAGAAACTCTGCCAACGTATGTTGGACGCGTGGTGTTTCCGAAAGAAGAAAAAGAAAAAAAGAAAAAAAAGTAAGCAGCATGCAGCGTCTGTAACTCCTCAGCATGAAAGCAGTTAAATTCACACGTGATCTGAATTCAATGTGAGCTCGTCATGTGGCAAATCCGAGGTGAGAAGGTTCCATCATTATTTTTGTTTTTCTGAACACCATTCTTTCACAGATTACCTGCAGTTCTCTCTCTCTCTCTCTCTCTCTCTCTCTCTCTCTCTCTCTCTCTCTCTGATAGTCTTTAACAAAAAAAAAAAAAAAAGATAAAGAAAAACACAAAAGACGAGAAATTCAAGGGGACAGCAAGTAACCTATTTGGCAACATTCTTCTTCATGGATGCTTATGGGTGGATTGCCAACGGGGAAGAAAGGGAGGGGGTTGGAAGGGGCTGGGCGAGGGAACGAACGTTGTATGGGCGTCCTTCAGTCAGGAAGTAGGGAACGACTGAGCATTTGGATGTTCACGGCGTGCGAACATCACACAAACTTAAACGTTATACGTTCATTATGTTCATGTTGCAAACTCTGGATTGACCACAATGAAATTAAATACAAATGTTATTTCTAATAAAGTAATTTGAATCACCCTAAAATAATCACATTAAAAACAGAAACTGTCTCTCATTTTGTTTAATAAGATGAAAAAACGGCGAATTACCATCGGAATGTTAACAGCTGAAAGAAGCTACAGGACAAAAGAAGCTTACATAAGTTGACCTCATCCTATCACGGGCTCGTACAATCCTACGGCAACATTCGCAACTCAAAATCACCACTGAACAATCCAGCCTACATATATGCACGGGGCTTCATGTTGCTCTGGATAACAATCAGCAAAGTTATAATGCTGCTTACATGAACAGGGAACGAGACCTTTTGTTTTCAGTGAATATTTTTTTTTACTGTTTATCTAAATAATTATGGTGAAGTTGTCGTACTATAATTTCACGTGGGGAAATGAAAACATTTAATTAAAACTTCCACTATTATTGGGAAGATTTCCACCACCCCATCTCTCTCTCTCTCTCGGGTATCACCGGAAACGCTGCCCTTGAAAGATAATATAAACTATAAGTACTATAATTACTCCATAGGGAAAGTTGTGAAGTGGTCTTGTTACGGTCACTCTTTTACTAAATATACGGAGAGAGAGAGAGAGAGAGAGAGAGAGAGAGAGAGAGAGAGAGAGAGAGAGAGAGAGAGAGACTGGCTGAAAAATGGTTATACCACTCAACCCCAAGAGTGGGGAATTACCACGCTGAACCTATCTTCTGTTCGGATATGTCTTTCAGAGAGAGAGAGAGAGAGAGAGAGAGAGAGAGAGAGAGAGAGAGAGAGAGAGAGAGAGGGGTCTATTTACCTGTTTTGACATAAACCAACCTTTATGTTTAAACTCTGCTGTGACATTCCAACACGAAGGTAAACTGGATATTTCAAAATGACTGGGAAAAATACGCTGGTTCTCTAAGAACTCACTGTTAGGTGATATTTAAAAACTGACGTTCAAGGAATGCTACATAACAGTTACGACGATCATTTGCATAACACCGGCCTCTAACAAAGAACGCGTATTAGTATCAGTGTCCTGCGTTCCTGTTCTGGCTAAGAAATTCGGGCTTAGATCATCTCTCACTCCACGCTCAAGCCCCCTGTTATAAAGGTCTTTGGATGAAGTACTGTTGCCTACTTACATAAGGTTTACCCTCTTAAGTATGGCAACCGGCAACGCAAGAGGGGCCCAACATTATGACACATTACATACTTGTAATTCTAAAAAACAATCTGTTTAAGAAAGAATAATAAACTCTTCCTAATTCAAGCAATGGGTTAAGATGTATTATGCTAATGGTATGCAACAACAATTAATTCCGGCCCCGGCGAAATTCAATATGAAACATGTCAACTGGTCTCGCAGTCCCAACAATGAAGTAAGTCTGAGTCCTGACGGGTGGGCTACAAGCTCCAAAACAGTGGACGCCACGTGAGACTACATTAAGGCCATAAGAGAAATCTTATTCTGTCGTGTTGGTTTTTGTTTATTTCAGAATTCAGAATAAGAAATGTACAATAGCATAAAAATAAGTCGCTATTTTTTCTGAAGAAAACTGTACTCGATAACAAAGACAAGCCAGAATTTTTCCTCAATATATCTATCTACATCCAAACTGCCGGGAAGGTTTAAAATTTACCTTCTTTCGACGGCCCACAGTCGGCGCCGATACAGGTTAAAGAACTCGCCAAGGACGAAAGCCAAGGTACGGAAGAGTTGCCTTCAAACCTATTTTCGGGGTATTTATAGTAAGTCCTTTTGATTAATCTCGGTTTCAAACCAGAACTCAAATGGTTGACCCTCCTACTGCGGTTAAACTTGACGCTCCTATCTGAAATCAAAACTTTTTCGAAGCATTCGTTTCAATCCTATAAAAGTGGCCACAATGAAACCAAGAATAACAAAGAATTAAAAGAAGAGACAATCTTTACCTGCATGAAAATACATAACAACTTATGTTTTAGAAGTTAAATATAATTCAGTATTATGATGCCAATGATATCTATTAGGAAAAACATTTCTGGATATGCTGTCAACAAAGGGATGGAAACCATCCAACTCAAGGTCTCTCCAGACGGCCACAGCAGCTGGGCGGCTGGCAGCTCAACCACGCACCTCGGGGCGAACTGGTGTATCTTCTCCTCCCCACATATTCAAGTCTCAGATAAGTGGTTCCTAAAATAAAAATGGAAAAAAAGAAGCAACTAACGGCCAATGAAAGCAATTATCGCAAGACGAGATATAGCCGGAGCGGAAAATTTGAGAAAACGAAAGGAAAACATCAAAATTTTCAAGAGAAAGAAACATATCTATCATAACCACGTGGTAAAATAGGAGACAACGTTTTCCACTAGTAATTAAGAGCATTTTCGCGCAGGAAATGGTAATTTCGAACCACGGTGCTGGTTCTTCCCGAGAAATGGCCGGACAAAGACGGAGCAGATAGTAGGGAGGTTGGGGACGGGAGTTTAAATTTATTCTGCAATAATAATCCTGGACACGTTCATTTCTTACAATTCATGTACCTCCTAAACCTCACTTGGCAATGTAAGTCACAATCTGCTAATTTAAAAGTAACGCAAGGGCATACTGTTGGTTTGGATTTAACCAGCCTTCTGCTGGCACGGACTCTTGCTTCTAGCACAGCCCGTAACCAAAAAGCATACACCCGTCCCAATTACCTTCCCCGGCCCACCTCTCGTTATTATAACGACTCCTAGTGTTGGCCTTAGCTAAACCCGCAGGTCAGTTTATTCTGAAAAATTGGTCTCAGCTAACGTTGATACCCAATGTTTTACCACGTTCTAACAGTAAATAAAAGGCAAGTCATTACTTTAAAACAGTTATGAATTTTTATTACAATATTTTACATAAAAATGAAAGTCACTGGGCGTGCTGGAGGATTTCTCCTTCTATGTTGTCGTTAACAAGCTATAACTCAATCTATGCTTAGAACTTTTACGCCCCTTAAAATGCCTGCGTATTCTTGAGACATACTGTATATTCAATGAAAACAATAACTAAAATAGCGGAGCAAGGAACTGTGAGGGAAACAATTTATTTAAAAGAAGTTTTACTTGACGTGCTGGCAACTAAACCACTCGTAAGCAACACGGTTTGGCGTTCTTCGTGGTTTGGGTCCTCTCAGACATGATCACAAGCGGCGCTCATGTTAGAATAAGCACTTACACCTTACCTCTCTTCGGGAACAAAACATTACAGGTTTTACTCCAAATCTTTCCAACAGCAAAATAATTAGCTTTCATGAAACTTTATGCACCATATCATGCACTTTAGAGGGAATAATGGAATCTCTCTCAACAGTTAGGTATATTTCGTTTAGGAGTTCAGTAAATACCGATGAAATATCGATATTGATATTATTGTGTGGTTTTGTACACTTACGGCAAGAGTTTTTACAGGAAGCCCCAAAATAAACTTGCATGTACTCTTGGTTTGCAAGGTTACAGACAACCAATAATAACGTTGAATTTTCAGACAACTAAGGAGGCCTCATTACCGTGTACACACAGTGTATTAAGCTTATTTTGTATCTGTGTATGTATGTATGTACAGTATATATGATATATGAAATGTCCGATTAGGCGAATTTTCATCCCTACTGTAAGGGGGAAGTCCTGTAAACTAACCTTCTGGAAGGCATTTTACTCTTAATGCAGCCGACCCTCTGGAGCCTTTATTATCCTCAAGTTCAACCTGCCTTTCCCCAATATCCACAACTCCTCGACTGAGCCCGGTCTAAACTAAAACTGGTCATCAGCAACCATACAACAACATAACACATCTGATTGAGCCTATAAACCCGTCGGGCCTACCATAAACCACAAGGAGCCTCCCTCAGACGTTTTCGGTAACTACAAGAAATGTCCAGGAGAGCAATAAGCGCTGTTAGCTACAATTTACAGCGTGAAAATAAGATCAGATGGGAATAACAACATTATAGCACTTTTCCCCTGCCATTATATATATCATTATAATTATATAAAACCTACAGAAAGATATTTAAAACGCTCGCCTTGATGCGACCTAGACTCATCAAGAGGGCTTGATGATGGATATTGCTTTCCGAAGGGTCCTTACTGGGAATTCATCATTTCTACCATAATTTTCGCCCTTTGGTTGTTCCCTGCAGTCTTCCCCTTAAGCGTTCCTTCAGCCACCCCGACCCCCATCCCATCCTTTTCTATACCAGAACCATTTAACCCGCCATCAGTACAAGTGGTCTCTCTACATACAGTATGTTATCCTCTTCCTTCAATTATCATTGAGGAATGTCAATAGTTCGTATAGTGATGAAGTGTGGCAATTTCGAAAATGTCAGTGATAACGATCTCCGCAAAAATAAAGCATCTGGGGAATAACACTTATGGAGTTATTGCAGTCTGGTTACTTTGCTTATTCTGATAAGCTGGAGCACCAGCGGCAAGATTCCAAAACCCATACCCTCATGACTTTCTTTCAAATGAGGTCTTCAACTAAAAAGTTGATTATCGTACGAAGGTTCCTGATCTCACGTTACCACAACAACTCAGCGCAAACACTGAAAAGCCTCCTTTCAAGTGTTCTATACAAAAGTGCTTTTTTCCCAATTTTATACTCTGGTTTGGACGCTAAGATGGCAATATTATGCTCAGAAAAAAAAAAAGAATTACGGTCCCTTTACACTGGAACTGCTACCAGATTAAATTTTCTAGATCAGTTACTTCGCCTAAATTGAGAGGAAGAGGCAGGCCCAACGTTGGCGAAGGGTAAGAATCTTGGTAAGAGTAGTACCTGGAAATGAGGACAGCATATAATATTAACAGTGAAGAAACAGATTTACTGTATTGACTGTACGAGAGAGAGAGAGAGAGAGAGAGAGAGAGAGAGAGAGAGAGAGAGAGAGAGAGAGGTCGTTCCTACAGCCACGAGACTCTAAACCCAGACAGTCTGTCCGGTAAGCCCTTCTCTCCCTCCCGGGCTCTGTGGTTAAATACGCCCATACTCAAGTTATTTTTCACCGGGCCCCTGTGTACCCTACGTCATGCGTCCCCATTCGCTGCCTTTTGTCTTCTCCCAGACATACTTCTTCTTCAAGGTCCCCCAAGACATTCCCTGTGGCGACACGAGAGAACCATAAATAACCTTATCTTTTGTATAAATTGATTTGTTTCATGTCAGGATTTTGCTGCAGCAGATTATGTTTCTCTTACTATTATCACGTGAAAAAATAACAAGAGAAGAAAAAAAAAGAGCAGACAGATATCTCATAGCTGTAACACCCTATTTTGTACGGCTTGGTGTCTTTCTTCATCATAAGGTCTTTTAACATGCAGACGTGCGGCAAGGTGGGAAAGATTGAAGAGACGTATTATGGTGAGACAACAACAAAAACAAAAACAAATATATATATATATATATATATATATATATATATGTATATATATATATATATATATATATATATATATATATATATATATATATATATATATATATATATATATATCTCAACAGGAAGTGCTTTGGTGTATTCAACTCAACTTCCATTAATAATATAACAATGGCCACCTTTCTTCTATTCAAGAGATGCTTTCAGAATCAAGCCAAGCATTTTCATCTTACAAACTGAGTAGACAAAGCCACTAAAACTTCTTTCTCTTCCAATGAAAGCGAGCGACAAAACAATTATATGTCATCAAAAGTCAACTTCAGACCCATGCCGTACCCTTCCATGCCCAAAAACTACCTTCACTCATTTTCATTCGACTTGTCCAAGGCCAAAATGATCTTGGGTACATCCTTCAGTGTGGCTTGGACAGGCTAAAGGAAGTCGTTCGGCTGATTACGAGGTCTACGGTATATACGAAATGAGGACTGGAAAGAGAAAATGATGGGTACGTAAAGATGCTCTTGTTCACTCTTAAACTTCAATCACAAGTTCGGCTGATTACGAGGTCTACGGTATATACGAAATGAGGACTGGAAAGAGAAAATGATGGGTACGTAAAGATGCTCTTGTTCACTCTAAACTTCAATCACAAGTTTCATAACAAATCATCAAATCAGCAACAAACTTTTTACAAAGGTTCGGAAAATTTGCAGACAAGTTTCCTGTAGGCACATAACTGAAGGATATTCGGACACCCTCAAAAAGAGTCCCTCCAATACAAGTGAGATATTTTACATGTATTACTATTTATTATAAGGTCTTCAGCCGGGTTTCTTAAATCTAATGTCCCTATCAGATGAATTTGTCATCCCACATTATTATACTTGCGCCCACAAAATTCAGCTTAAAATCGTCATGGATACGTCAATCACTGCACATTTCTGAGCTCAATTTGCGATGAACAAGTTTTTTGGGGTTTAAAGTAATAGGTCCGATAGAAGTTCTCTGCTTTACCTGCTCCCAAGGTTAAGATTAAAAAAAAAAAACTTGTTGATTAAAGTAAGCCAAGCGGACCGATGCACCTTGGTTCAGGTACTCATGGTACATGAGCTTTTAACCTTGAGAATGGCAGAAAGAACGGGAGGTTATGAGAGAGAGAGAGAGAGAGAGAGAGAGAGAGAGAGAGAGAGAGAGAGAGAGAGGGTTAAGTGGTCACATAAAGGATTCGAAACAAGGTACCCAGAGCGAAGAATACCCATGGTCAAAAGAAAGAAAGAGATAAGGGGAAAAAAGGCCGAGGTGGAGAGAGAGAGAGAGAGAGAGAGAGAGAGAGAGAGGTGTGGATTCTCAACAAGACAATCTCTCACAATACGAGGTAGGACAAATTGTTTTATTACAATGCCAGGCGCGAAGGAAAACATATTTCTGTAAGACTTCAGCATGGGGCAGAAAGGACAACAATTTTAAACTATTGTCGAATAAATAAATAACACAAATTTATTGGGAGAATTACAAAGATTATTATAACCGCTTTTATTAAATGTTCACTATTACCGTATATTATCACTTAATATTTAAGTACACCACGAGAAATAAAACGACTTGAGGAAATAATTAAGAGAACCAAAATGCTTCAATACAATAAAGACAGGGAGCAAACAGAATGTTACGCACACATATACAAACACAATAAAATATGAACTGTTAATACTGAAGGTACGACGTCCTCTCACAAACCCGGCATAAGAATCTTTCATGAAAATTCAAGGCGAAAGAGATAACAAGAATAGATGGGAAATTACGATAAGTAACTAGAAAAGTGACACACACGACCTCAACCGTGGGAAAGAGACGAGGAAAGGAAAGAAAAAGAAAAGAAAGGAACGGGAGAGAGGGACTCCATTTTGGAAGAGAATTGTCAGGTCAAATTTTCTTTTTACTTTCCTCCACAAACAGCACAGGAAAGCGACATTTCTTTCCTCAGCCCTTCGTAACTTCATTTGAGCAATTTCCACCTTCAGGTCGGGACACCCCATCTATTCGTACGAAACGTTCTTCAATTTTTCTTTCAACATGTCACTTCCCCTGACAGAGTGGTTGCAAAGATGTCCAAAACATAAGAGTGCAGTTAATGTCTCAGTCCTCCTCCCATGAACGTTAACCCTAAAGAATTAGTTGCGTTATACAATCGATACCTATTTCTCTCTCTCTCTCTCTCTCTCTCTCTCTCTCTCTCTCTCTCTCTCTCTCTCTCTCTCGACAAAACCATATATTTCGATTTAAATTCTTCAATCCTGATTAATGGAAAAGTTGGACAGGGCCAGGCGCTTGCACACCTGCATATCCTTTATGAATACGCTTGTCACACACCAGCTGTCCACATTCATTGTAACTATCAATCGTAATATATAGTTTTGCCGTGTAGTATATGGTGTTTTTAGGGGTCCTTTAACTTCATAGGACAATGTTAGATTACAGTAAAAAGACATTCATATATGTATGTATGTATGTATGTATATATATATATATATATATATATATATATATATATATATATATATATATATATATATATATATATATATATATATATATGAATGAATTTTTATCACATCACCGTGATTCATATACAAGCATTAAGCTACAAACGTCCTTTATATCCAATTCGCTCTACCTAGGAAATAATATATTTTCATATATGTTACCGAAGGGGAATTTTTTTAGTTGATAATAAGTTCGTCGTCCCGTGGGCTCAAACCAACGAAAGACAAGAACTCAGGACTACAGTGACGCCCTTACCCACACGGCCAACAAGTGAGGTATAAGTTGATACCGACCCTCACCTACAAATCACCGTCAAACTCAGGTATTTGTATTTAGCATCGATATCAAGCCACCTCTGCCATGCTGACCATGTAGTGCATTTGTCGCATGTAGCCATATTATGAATGAATTTTTATCACATCACCATGATTCATATACAAGCATTAAGCTACAAACGTCCTTTCATATCCAATTCGCCCTACCTCGGAAATAATATATTTTCATATATGTTACTGAAGGGGAATTTTTTTTAGTTGATAATAAGTTCGTCGTTCCGTGGGCTCGAACCAACGAAAGACAAGAACTCAGGACTACAGTGACGCCTTTACCCACACGGCCAACAAGTGAGGTATAAGTTGATGTGTGTGTATGTATGTATGTATATATATATATATATATATATATATATATATATGTATATATATATATATATATATATATATATATATATATATATATATATATATATATATATATATATATATATATATATATATATATATATACATACATGCACACAAGCAGAAATCATGCAGCATATTCAAGAGCAAATCAGGAAAAAATTTGTTATGATGGTATGATTTTCTTCGAAATTATAAGGGATAGGTATTTTACCATTATCATTTAACAATCATAAAATAATAAATCCCCCGAGGCAGACATACTACAGATAATACGTTAGAAGTCACACTTCCGCGAAAGCACGGTATTCTAACAACCGTGTTTTCGTACTAGGTCACAAAGATGAAAGTCATCCCTGAGGTTCATGGGCATCCGGCTTTTCAAATACAACTATACCCGCATGTTAAAATCCAACATGCCAGTTAAAAGAACAGCTGACAAATGGGAAGGGTACTCCGTGACGTAGTTCATGCGACGGTGGCGGAACTGTCGGACTCACGTCCAGGAACCGGAGAGGGAGAAAGGAAGGGAGATGGAGAAGAACCTCCTTGGAGAAGAATGTGATTAACCGTTCCATAAAACAGATCCTCCATAAGTTAAGTGTACCTTATTTTAATCAGACCACTGAGCCGATTAACAGCTTTTCTAGAGAGGGCTAAGCTCTTCGTTGGGAGAATCGTTAGAGCTGTGGACTGGCACTCGCCAGACCCGAGTTCGAGTCTCCGGCCGGCTAATGAAAAGTTAGTGGAATTTATTTCTGGTGACAGAAATTCATTTCTCGCTATAATGTGGTTTGGATTCCACAATAAGCTGTAGGTCCCGTTACTAGGTAACCAATTGGTTCTTAGCCACGTAAAATAAGTCTAATCCTTCGGGCCAGCCCTAGGAGAGCTGTTAATCAGCTGAGTGGTCTGGTAAAACTAAGGTACACTTAACCTAGAGAGGGCTGGCCCGAAGGATTAGACTTATTCTACATGGCTAAAAACCAACTGGTTACCTAGCAACGGGACCTACGGCTTATTGTGGAATCCGAACCACATTATAACGAGAAATGAATTTCTATCACCAGAAATAAATTCCTTTAATTCTTCATTGGCCGGCCGGAGACTCCAACTCGGGCCTAGCAGAGTGCTAACCGAGAACTCTATCGACTCGTCCAACGAGGAACTAAATCTTCCATAAAAGAGGGAGGTTATGGGACCCAGGGACAGACGTCCACACTGTGGCGACAGAGGCAGAAAGTTACCTTTGGAATAATGGCAGAAAATTATATTTTTTTTTCCCGGAGTAAATTTGGGAGTAAGTGACCCGCCAGGAGTTTGAGTACTATATCTCGGTCAATGACGCATGTAGCCCTCCTCGATATCTACTAAAGTTAAGTATACCTTAGTTTAACCAGACCACTGAGCTGATTAACAGCTCTCCTAGGGCTGGCCCGAAGGATTAGACTTATTTCACATGGCTAAGAACCAATTGGTTACCTAGCAACGGGACCTACAACTTATTGTGGAATCCGAACCACATTATAGCAAGAAATGAATTTCTATCACCAGAAATAAATTCCTCTAATTCTTCATTGGCCGGCTGGAGATTCGAACTCGGGCCCTGCAGCGTGCTAGCTGAGAATGGTACCGACCAGTCCAACGAGGAACTACAATCTCGATATCTACTGTATATGATATCGCCGAGTCCTTACTAGCGTTTAAATACACACACACACACTGACGTATACTTATGTATGGCAACCATGGCAACCATATATATACGCAGCATGATAAACCCAACCTAAGAGACAAGCCTTAATACAATGACCACCACCTCGATTCTCTCTTACTGTATCCTCCAATGTCCTGAGCTCAAGGATAGTATATGCAACTAAGTAGGCTCATGAAAAAGTCGAGTTGGTTACTGGACAGTGCAGAAAAACAAAAATGAAATAAGTATATCAATTAATTAATTAATTTAAAAAACAAAAACTATACAATTGATACTTTCGCAAAGCGGAGGCAGACAAATACAGTACTAGTACTAACGTTTACCAATTTTCCAAGAAGCCAGTCATGGTTTTACCAAATCACAGCACCCTGCTTACTCTCTCTTTCTCAGGTCATGGCACTCACTGTCCTTCTTCACGCATAAACACAGGTTCCTTGCAGAAGCTACCACAAATAATGCTATCTTTGATCGTACTCAGCCGCCTGTGAAACGTACATACGACTAAAAACTCATTAATACTTGTTCTGTTAAACATATAAAACCAATTTTCCACCTTCAAATATAAAAACAAAAAATGTGCAATATATATAAATTAAATAATCTTCGTAAATACTTGGAAAATTTTCAGCTTTCTGAATAGGCTAAAGTTAAACAACTCCATGAACTGAATTATACTGCATTTAGAATTAAGGCTAAGGGCCAAGCACTGGGCCCAATGAGGACAATCAGCGCTGAAACGGAAACTGACAGTCAAAGTTTGAAAGGTGACAGGAGGAAAAGCTCGCCGCTGACTTTGAATCAATTTTCAGAAGAGGGTGGAAAGTAAGATGGAAGAAAGAGAATATGAAAGGAGGTACAGTAAAAGGAACAAAAGGGGTTGCAGCTAGGGGCCGAAGGGACGCTGCAAAGAACCTTAAGTAATGCCTACAGTGCACCACATGAGGTGCACAGATGGCACTAACCCCCTTAGGAGAACAACATCAAGAAAAAATCTCTTCTACAGCAATAATTTGCTCAAATTTATGAGGGCGCCGAGTCTAAGACTAAAGCAATCTGCTTTTGATAGTGAGAACAGTGTTAACCTTGACACTATCAGGAAGAATGTGTTTTGGTATAAACAAATGATCAACGTATTTAATCTTACAGTGCAACAGCAAAATAGCAGTCTTTGTAGTCTATAATCCACTACTTCGGATGACAAGAAAGAAAAGCAAACCACAAAATCTAACTGTGCGCTCTTTGAAAGATTTCCAATAATAATAATAATAATAATAATAATAATAATAATAATAATAATAATAATAATAATAAGAAGAAGAAGAAGAAGAAGAAGAAGAAGAAGAAGAAGAAGAAGAAGAATTAAAAAACCTCCTGATAAACTGTTATGCAATGAAAATCCACAATTATATAAAATTGTATTAATATGCAGAAGATAAAACAAAGACCTTCAAACACCTGAACGGTGTTCCTCCTCAGTGTTTACGTTTGACGTAAACACTGAGGAGGAACACCTCTCTGGTGTTCGAAGGTCTTTGTTTTTATCTTTTGTATATTATAATTTATTTTTATAGTTGTGGATTTTTATTACATAATAATAATAATAATAATAATAATAATAATAATAATAATAATAATAATAATAATAATAATAATAATGAACACGGTAAGGAAAAAATCCATGCGAACCTAACGATATAAAATACCAAATACTAAGCAAATACAAATAAAGGTTTTACTTCTGTAAAATGGCCAAGGTCTGACTTTCAGCCCCAAACCCAGAAATACACCGCCTCCTCTTCCCCTCACACTTTGCACACGTGATGCAATTCACCAATTTCCTTTATATTTGAAACAGTGAAATTCCCTAATTGTCCCTTTCCTACGATCGTTGCAGCATGGCGAATTGCGCTTTCGTGGGAGGTTTCCCTGGTCTTATATCACGGATATTATTCCTAGCTTACTTCAGTCTAATCATATCCTTATTCGCTTCATGTTGATGGAGACGGGCTTCCCCATTTTGTCCATCTATCTATATATAAATAAATATATATACATATTTATATATATATATATATATAAATATATATATATATATATATATATATATATATATATATATATATATATATATATATATATATATATATATATATATATATACTCGTTTATACGAGGGTGAGTAAAAAAGTTCTACTACATTCCCTATATTTCACCAGTCCTTGAATTCACTCTAGTAGAAATCTGTTTAAACAAGTAGCCAACATTACATGGTACCTACGGACAAGCCCACTCATTATTAGTGCACCAGCTGTTATGTTGTTAAGGTGTTCTTTAACGTCTTTAAAAGAAGGGCTCTTTTAGCAGCTTGGAAAAGGACAACTTTGAAGCGAGAGCTAACATCAAATTCTTTACAAAACTAGACCAAATCTCTCTCTCTCTCTCTATATATCTATATATATATATATATATATATATATATATATATATATATATATATATAGAGAGAGAGAGAGAGAGAGAGAGAGAGAGAAATGACAGCAATTTAATACTTCCGAAAAGGCAGCAAAACTATTAGTGGATAAACAAGCAACGCAATTCAGTCCATAAATAATTAAAGAAAGCTAAAAAAATTCCGGTCACGTTGCCTCTTACCATCAAAGATGTTGAAATAAACTGGCACCATCCCTCATAAACAATTAGTGACCGTTAACTAGTCAGAAAAATAATCTAACAGCGTAAACTGAATCATTATGGCATACTAAAAAACCCGACTGTAGATTACAATATATTTACTTACTTTGTGACAAATAGATAAAAACTATGGCCATATGTGAGAAGCACATCCACAGAAAGCGACAAGAAGGATGAAGCCGTCATCCGATGTTCATCAAGGGATTTTTATTCAAGGTCTAGATCAACCTAACTGAACACAAACACGGGTGACTAACTGCATTCAAGTGCATGATTCCATGTGAATGCATATTACCAAACTTCCTTTTATCACTATGCATTTAGCAAAGTGTTGACAGTACTGTGGTTCATGTAAAAAAAAAAAAAGAAATAAAACGTCTAAAAGTTGCTCTTCCGGGATTTTTTCCCTAGCCGTTACAAAAAAAAAAGGAAAAAAAAAAAAACGAATACAAATAGGAAAAAAAGGCGAGTGCGTTCAAAACATGTTGTTGGGAGCGTCTCTTTGTTTTGAAGGCCGGCGACTGCGACATCTGAAACGTAACGTTGCACCCTCGCGGTTTTATTTATTTGGCAGAATTACCGGATCTTTCCTAGATAGTAACCCTCAAGGGTTTTAACCCTTTGCGGCGTGTTTAGTATAAGGCCGTTGGGGATGACCGTAAAAACATAACCAAAAGACTTTAAAGATCATAAATATAATGACCTTCAAGAAATATTAGTCCTAAAAAACGACCACCGAACTTTGTTGGGGGTCACGATCTAGGAAAGATCCTAATTACCAGAGTTCTGTTAGTCAAAACTTTTCGTTTCAATACTGAAAATGACATGCATAAGCTATCGATGGCCTTCTGATTAACAAAGTTAAACAAAACTAGTTTTGGTCAGTTATTAGATAGGTGACCTGAAATTTCAGGCTCCGTTGACATATGGGGAGGGGTGGGGGTTACCAACATCACCCTTTGTGTGTAAAAAAAAAAAAAGGAGGTGAAGTTGGTGAAATGACACCACAAAATAACGTGACGAAGATGCTTTCCATTTTCCAAGGTGCTGACTAAATCGACATTGAAGTTTCATCCCCAGATGTTCGCTGGCACTCACCCTCCTTCCACTTCCGCCAAAACATTTACGTTTCCTCTTTTTTACCTCCTAATTCTGCAGCTCATTTATTGCTGAGGCAGTTACTTACGTGACAAATTTAACTTACTCCATGCAACAAACAATTAATCTAGGCATACTGTCAGCAAGTTTAAAAAAACGATCTGTATTCTACAAAAAGGTTCTTGGTGAAATTTCTGTTGATAAATCCTGTCTTGGAAGGTAAACAAAACTTTGATGAAGTTTTGTTTACCTTCACCGATGTTCACCGATGTGGGAGGCATAAACACCTAAACATCACTACACAGTCATGCTTAAACATTTACCAAAACTATCAGGTCAAGTTTACACAGCAACAATCTCAATTTCTACGGGATAAGACTGAGTCCGATACAGTTACATCTATGAACAGGAGAATGTTATAAAACCTTCTAATCCTATTTCCAGATAAATGGATTTACTCTTACTGTGTCAAAGTTTGTATAAGGCCAAGAACTCCACGATTGAACTTGACGTCGGCCAGCCCGTGGTCAACATCTCTCACCTCACTACTGTCCCCTATAAAAGCACGTACACTTTCCGTCTCCACCCTCGCTTATATTACCGTCGTTTTTGACGGAATAATAATAATAATAATAATAATAATAATAATAATAATAATAATAATAATAATAATAATATTATTATTATTATTATTACTATTATTATTATTATTACAGCAAAGCAGCATTACAGCGTCTCTTAACTTAGGAGTAGCAGTGTCTTAAAGGTACCCAGAGGCAGTTCCAGGGAAAGATAGCTCTCGCCTTAGAAGTGTGAAATCGTGTCACTAACTCACGAAACAGATGCACCGGGTCCAGATTTTGACCATTTAAATCTTAATCCAATAAAAATTTAGTTGGCCAGTTGTTTTTATCACTGATTTCATTATATTAGCCCAGAAGGTAATCCCATACCCAAACTATTTGACTTCAAATTCTATTAACCTTGAAGTACATGATACACTTTCTCTCCCATATTACACTACACAGTGATGGGATAAAGATCTTATGTTTTTAGATAGTTCAATCCCTGCCCTACTAGTTTATCTTAACATCTTCTTTTGAAGGAATGCTACTATCATCTGTACAATCATTGTATTCACAAACATATATCTATATATAAACATTTATCATGCTTATTAGGAAAAATGATCAGAAGCAGTACGCATTTACTTAAATTTCTCTGTCCATTTTCACATGGAGCATACGCCAACACAGCATTGCTGCTTTGTCGGCATTATCTAATTGCTGTACAGTACATACACGCACGCGCACACACACACATATATATTTATGTATGTATTGTATACGATGGTGGCAAATAATAATCGCCATTCTAGCCGTCCTGTGAGTTGTGAGTTTCCAAATGTATAGGAGCATTTGTACTGAATCCACATACCCTGTATTTTTTTGCAAATGACCAAAAATGTAAAAAATGATATCTCTTGGGATTTAGAATGTGTGGTTGTGTTGCTGATGAGAAGTATGGCAGCTTATTGTTTTTGGGGAAATGCTGAATCTTCTGGCCATGAGTGAGACAAAAGTGAAAGGTCAAAGTGTGCAGGAATGCTAAGACAAAGTGTGATTGTGTCTTGGGTAGCTAGGAGGCATAGAACTAGGGTAAGTTTAGTGCATGAGTTATCAGGAAAACTCTTGAGATGGATGGGAGGTACAAAATCTGCCCATTGGTTTAAGAACTGTATGAATAAAGTTTAGTGCGGTGGGAGAAAAAGTTGTGTTGGGTATTGTGTATGGATCAACACTGGAAAACAAGTGTCTTACAGATTGTACTAAGAAGAGTCTGAAAATGTACCTTGCTGGGTTTGGAGAACACCAGTGTTTGTGCCACTGATTTCAATATAATGGTAAGTGACAGTGGAAAAAAAATAGAATTGCAGGCAGTTATGGAGATACAGGAGCAAATGAGAATGGGGAGTCTTGTGGATACATGTTTGGCAATGAGCTTAACTGTTGAAATAACTTGGTTCAACTAAGAGAAGAATCTGGTAAGGAAAACAGTTTGTTACATCGCGTGCTAGTTCAGAGTAGATGGATAAGCAATTTAATGAATGTAATGGTGAGAAGTGGAGTAGATGGAGGTCTATCTGATCATTATTTAGCTGAGTAAAAGTTAAGATAGATGGAAGTTCAAGTTGGAGAGGAAGAGGTGAAACTGTAGCTGTATGGATAATCATTATAAGCTTGTTTGATTAGGAGGAATGAAGGCAAGCCTGTATATGAAGGGTTTATAAAATTCGAGAATGTGGTTATGAAGTCATAAGGAGACAATGGGGTATGATTAACGACGCTGAAATTGAAAGAGCGTATGAAGAGTGCGTACAATTCTAGATAATAAAGTCCTAGGTCGATGGAGTGATTATTTTGAGGATTTATTGAATGTGAACGATAGAAGCGGGGTAATGCTGAAAGATTTAAGAGTGGACGGATCAGGACAATATGTTACTGTTAATAATTTACGAAGGGCAATCAAAAGATTATAAAATGGAAAGACACCAAGAGTTGATGGATTGCAAGTGAGATAGTGAAGTTAAGTAGTGGAAGTTGAATAAGGTGTAAAGGATGTCTGAATGTGGGAAAGGTTCCTAAGGAACGGGTATAGGAGGAATAAATGTTCTCTTCTATGAAATTAAAGGCGATACAGGAAGCTGCAGAAGTCATGTGGCCATAACTTTGCTTGTTATACCAGGGGCAGTGTGTGTGTGTGTGTGTGTGTGTGTGTGTGTGTGTGTGTGTGTGTGTGTGTGTGTGTGTGTGTGTGTGTGTGGCATGATTTTCACTGAGAAAGTAGGACAGCTGAATGAAGGTTTGATAGGGGAAGAATTGTGCGTGAGTTCAGAAAGGAAGCGTGTGTGCGGATGATGTTTTGGTTATAAGACATTTATGAAAGAAGTTTGAAAGTAAAGGAATAATTAGAGGACAAACTGCTGAATGATAGAATGATTTTATGATGGAAGTACGGAATGTTAGAGATTGTAGGTGAGAGTGGTTGGCACTGGTGTAAAAGTGGGCTGATACAAGTGTGTGTTGTCTCTATTGCTGTTTAATATGTTTATGAAGACTGTGAAGTGAGAAGTCTAAGAAAGGGCAGATGTAGGTGCAAAGTTGCGGAACGATTAGACAGGTCATGTACAGTACAGTATGGAAAGTGAAAAGGCTGATTTTCACAGACGAAACAATACTGATCAGGGACAGTAAAAAGAAACTGAAGAAATTAGCGAACGAAACGAATGTGAAAGTGTTTGCAAAGGAGAAAATTGAGAGCAGATTAAGAGTAGGGTTATGCGAGTAAATGTGAACCTTGAAGATGGAGTGGCAAATATTAGCAAGAAGAGAAAATGGAAGCAGAGACTCTTTCAAGTATTTGATGTAAATATTTCAGATGATGTAAGAAGAGAGAAGACGTGAGTCACAAGTAGGTGAAAACAAGAAGGCATCAGAACGTAAGCAAAAGGATGCGAGGAAATCTGGATGTCTAAGAAAGGCAGAGATGGATTGTATGATGGAACTGTTAAACCAACTCTCCTCTATGGAAGGGAAGCATGGATGCTGAATCTAAATAAAAGAAAGAAGGTTGAAGCTTCAGGGATATATGCTATCTGCAAAGTACTTGTGGTATATAAGAAACTGAGGGGTGAGAAATGTTGGGAGATAGGAGTGTCAAAAGGGTTGGGGTAGGTGAAAGTAGTTTGAGAGGGTGTGGTCATGTGGAAGGAATGGAGGATGATAGGAAGACTTAGAAAGGGAGGATAAATGAACTGAAAAATATACTGTAAAGGTTGGGTTTCAACATCTAGGAAGACAGAGAAGGTGGAAGCTTGAAGTGAATGAAACATCATATGTAGGGGGTTCGCCATGCTGCTACTGAGCCTTCTGTGAGGGTGTACGAAGCGACTAACGTCGACAAAGTTTTCTGCACAGGGGGTTCATCCACGATTCAGAGGTTTAAGTATCAATATGGACACTGATTACTGTCTCTGCTTTCTTTGGAGCCACCCCATGTAAGGGGAAACTGCTCAATGTTGATAGTAAGTAAGTAAGTAAGTAAGTAAGTAAGTAGTAAGTAAGTAAATAAATCAATATATATGTATATGTATATATATATATATATATATATATATATATATAATATATATATATATATATATATATATATATATATAAAGGAGTCTCTATAAATAAAGAAAAAAGCGGCAACGGAAGCGGGTAATACATCAGGTAGTAATCTCCACCCTTACCGGACGCCCTTCCGTTCTCCCTTCAATATTATTTATATGGGATTTTCATTCTTTATCGTATGAGAGAGAGAGAGAGAGAGAGAGAGAGAAAGAGAGAGAGAGAGAGAGAGAGAGAGAGAGAGAGAGAGAGAGAGAGAGAGAGAGAGTCTTCAACCAAAAACCAAAAATTCTACAAAGAGTAGAATTATTAAACAATTGTCCTGAACCAAAAATGTACGACCATAATTTCATTCCAACACTTATCTACTTTACTGATCAAAAATAAATGCAGACTTTTGGGGCCTGGGGTCTTGGTCTGCTTCCAACCATATCCCGCTGGAGGTCTCCCCAGCTCTTCCTCCTGCGTGTGATACCCCCTTCAAGGTTTTGTTTGTTGTGGTCGGAATTCGGATGGCTTTGACCTACAATTCTCTCTCTCGATAACTACTCCTACGGTTTCATTCTTGCTCAGAACTGAATAACTAACCTTGGACCAATTTGTTGACTTCATGTTCAAACTACAAAGGATTTTCATTCTTGGCTAACAGGAACACAGGATACTTCTCAGAAATCTGAGTTATCAAAACAAATGCCAAATCTTTCATGACTTTGTTCTCTACCCTGCAATGCAGGGATCTGTTGAGATCACCTGGGTTCATCTCCCACATTCCTCAACGTGACCAAAGAACAGTCAACAACAATTGTCATAATGACCTTAGAAGTGACTAATATATATACATATATATATATATATATATATATATATATATATATATATATATATATATTTGTGTGTGTGTGTGATGGTAATCAAACCTCCACACTCTTTGATGAAAGGAAGGGACCTATAGGAGTTGGCAGGTCTCTCCCACTAGATAAAACAACTAAAAGATGCCACATGTTTTTCACACGTGTTTGTAGGACTAAGCCGATGATTTACTCATAAAAGTGACCTGAAGATATATATAGTAAACAAACTTTCACTGAGTATTAGATTATAATTAGTGATAATTTATTTACTATCTAAATTGTGTATCAGAATTATGAATAATGTCATCACAACGAACACTCCATCCAACAGTAAGATAACAACAGGAGTTTTAACTTTACTTGTTGATTTAAGTAGATATGCCTGTCTTCGTGGTAAACAGCCATGTAGTGCATTGCAGATATCAAAGTGCTCTTCTGTTTATAGAGCATACTTTAGGCCTATCATTACTTTTTAAAAGCAGTATGTTGTTATGTCTTTCACTTGCATAGTGAGCTATTATAATGACATGAAGGAAACATGTCAAAGCATTTTCCCAATCATCAAGCAATTCTTCCTGCGACAATGTATTTTTACTTTTAGCATATTACGATTTTAGCTTCAAAAGCGCAACCCAGAAATCTAAGACGTCAATTATACTGGATTATAACAACGAAAATGATTATATTATTGTTAAACTTTTGCGACTAGGGAAATCTTGAATTTTTACTACTAGTACAGAGAACCTGTAAACGAACGAAAAAAAAACACAGGTCCTAATCGCTTTAGTGATTAAATATTGGTCTGTAAGAATCATTCTGATGGAATTATCAACACTAAAGTTGGCAGGATAAATATTTCACTCATGCCTTTTACAGGAAACACACAAACTGGCACTAGTTGTTAAACAGTAATAAGCAGCACACATAATAACACACACACATATATAAAACAGAAAACCTGAAGCATGTGCAGTGTGTGTGTGTGTGCACATGAATATGTGAAAGGGTACGCATTCATGTTCAAGCATATAATTCTTAAAGCTAATAAGGAAGTCCTAAGGCCTCTCTCTCAAAATAAGCTACTGCTATGATGCTATGCTATACATCGCAAAAACAACCCCAAGTGCACATACTGTACATGAATGCCCAATGGGAAAGGTTTTCCCTTAGCGCATGTGCAATAGACATGAAGTGCGTCACAGGGTGATTTATACATTCAGTGCACAGGACGAACCAATCACTGCTCTAAATACCGTTCAGCCGTGTGGGTGATCTTGCACGTAGGCAGTTGCTTCACGGGCGCAGGAGTAGTTAACTAACGAGGTATGATCTTCGATTAATTAAAGAAAATAACAATAATAACAGTAATTACGATGGCGATAACTAAACCTGTTGGAATGTCTCACATGAAACGAACATTATCAATAGAGATAAATAGTAGAACAACACAAACGGGCTGATATGCAAATCATCACAGAAATAATTGCATTTCAAATTTCAAAAGGAATACAAAAGTACATCGTTTCTTTGAGCATTAATACGAATAAATATTAATCGATGAAATAAACATAAGTAAGGAAGCATATTTACCAACCATAGCTTTGCAATTAATAATACTGAAAACTTTAATTGCGCAAGAAAAAAATAAGCAAATAGCAAAAGAATGTTTAAGTATGAAGAATGATGTTAATATTACTTAAATATACAAGCAATATTCATTATAAGTGATAAACCTGTCGGCAAACTATCACAGCAAAGTTAAGCATCATACAAATAAAGTTAATTATTATACGTAGTTTTCTGATAACTGTGCTGTAGTCGGACAATACGATTCCTTGAAGTGAATGACAACCAGGGAATAGAAATGACCACGGACTAGAGTAAGTTTCAAGATGTACTCAGTGAGAGGAATTACAAATATTCCTGCTTTGTTTGATTTTATATATTAATAATGTACGTAATCATGAGAATCGTTATTGTATATATGAATTAAGAAGGAATAGCATGTCGGCATATTCATACACACTGTATATACAAAGTATATATGCACTGCACAAACTTATGTGGATAAAAAAGACAAATTGAGTAAACAATATGAAAAGCGGTAACAAGTTTTACTAAAATGTATACATTTACAAATAAATAAAGTCATTCCTTACAAACAATGTCCAATGAAGTTCCTTTTCAATCATGATACCTTAACGTGGGTGAAATGCAACTCGTAGGCTCATATCATCGTCCCTGCTTCCTATTATGTATGCTTTCCTCGACTCATTCTATCGTCCCTGCCTCCTACCGTGTAAGCTTTCCTAGACTCATTCTATCGTCCTTGCTTCCTACCTTGTAGACTTTCCTAAACTCATTCTACCGTCCCTACCTTTTACCGTGTATGCTTTCCTAAACTCATTGTATCGTCCATGCTCCCTACCACGTATGCTTTCCTAGACTCACTCTCACGTCCCGGCCCCCTATCACGTTTGCTTTCTACAGCATTTGCGCTCGTTCCCTATAACCTCACAGCCACTTGAAGGTTGCAAGTTTTATGTGAGCAGTTTATGAATGATCAGCATCGCACATAATGCTTCATGGGTCTGACCGCAATGCACCAAAGATACCCAAATCAACTGCCACAGCCAACGCACTCAACGAGATGCAAAGACTAAATAAAAACTAAATATAAACATTAAAAGAACAGGGGAACACGAACACCGCTTCGCTTCAATTCAAGTATTTTGTGTTTATTCACAAAGCACATACAGCATGCACTGTGTACACCAAAATATCCTCTTTTGCGCCAGTGAATTTCGACGGGTCTCGGAAAAAACTAAACTAAAACTATTCAACATCATAGGAAATAATCAAGATTAAAACATGCATATAGTTTCATATTGCACCTCTCTTCACGCTATTTTAACACAATGCAATACAGTAAAATATGAGAATGCTCTTGTTCATAATTGCTAAGGATATTTTTTTCAAGAAGTATCGTATAGTGCAGGAAGTTTTTATACTCTGTCTATCGTGTTCCGTCGCTCTGTCAAATCTAACTGCAAATTCCAGCTTACGTAACTTACTATACCTATAATTTTTACCTGAAATTTAAAACTGACGATAACGCCTCCCTGATCCCAAGGTCACAGCCAATCAAATAGGAAGTCAGCAAAACGTTACAATTATGCCAATCACGCAATTTGGTTACCCGGAAAAAAAACCACACCTCGCAAATTGCTCTCTGAACCTAAACCAATTTCTAGATCCCATTCAATCACACTTAGGTCAAACAAACATTCTGCTGCAAATAGTATTTATAATACCGAATTACGAAAGAATGCGGGTAGTCGAGCAAGTATACTTCAATATGAAGCTGATAAACATTCGATATGTAAACATAACGATTTTAAGAAGCCTCTCACAGTATCCAACTTTGAACGTCTACAACTACCCGGGGCAGATAAACAGAACTTTGGAACATAAGCTTTAAGAATCTCTCTCTCTCTCTCTCTCTCTCTTTCTCACCATACCATAAACAACAATGCCCAAGCCCCACAAACTCGCTGGTAAAGTCGGACTGAGCCGTTATTTCATATGGTGGTACCTCACCTTAAAATATACAATATGATGTTTTATACCATAGTATCGCAGTAATGATTTTCCAGGTCGTTATTGTTTCTCATGTATACTAGACCTAGGCCTCCACTTAATCTTCTCATCTCATTCTATCACAACCTTAGCATTTGCAACGCCAACTTTATGTATAAAATCAACTGACCGTCCTCATACCATTTATAGCTAAAACTCGTTCTCACAGTACATACAGTAATAGCTGGATTTAATTTGATTTGATTTATTTCATATTCTCTTCTGTAACTTCTTTCCAATGATTACCTTATTCTCTGGAAGCTTGAATTTCAAGTCTATGGCACCTCTAGGCTTGTTCCATGTGTATCATGTTTATCATCTGGATAATAATAATAATAATAATAATAATAATAATAATAATAATAATAATAATAATAATAATAATAATAATAATAATAATACGATATTTAGGCTGTTAAGCCAAGCCCTGGAACACTTTCGGCCACTCAGATGGAGTTGGAGTGGTTTAACAGTGGATAAAAGATAACAAAAAAAAAAAAAAAAGATGAGGTACAAGGATCAAAAGGTGGAACTGCTGCACAAAGAAGAAATGGTTAAAGAGGTTGGACAGCAAGACTGAAGAAAGGAAGCTGGAGTGGAGGTTAGGTAAAAAAAAAAGACTTAAAAGTGGGTGCAGCGAGGGACCGAAAGGAAGCTGCAAGCACCCTTTAGTAACCCTAAATACACCTCTTGAGGTGCAAGTAGGTCCTGAGTTATACACTGTCGTCCCAGATTCGAATGGCTGAATGCAGTGATAATGAGGCCACAATATTACAAGTATCAAACCTCTGTTGTTGTTCAAAGTAAGTGGCTGTAGTACTCTAGTTGTACTGTACAACTGATAACTTGAAATTGAACTGAGAAAATATGTTAGCACTAGAAGAGCTACAGTAACAGTTTTCTCGCCGACTGTACCTGTAACGCTGATGGCTTTCTTTAGGGGCAGGGAAGCATCATTCTCAACCAGTCAACTTTGAACGAGAGCTTGAACAACACAAGGCTGAGAACGGATAAAGACGCTTTCCAGTTCTCTACGTACCATCCGAACACTAAAAGGCACAAACATACATTTATCGCATATTTTCGAGCGAATAACTGTGTACTTACTTGTCTAAAATGAATGAAAATAACGAATGACTCAAACCCCCCATTACGCACCAGGAAAGGATCAAAGCTACTTGTTAAAAAAAAAAAAAAAAAGAGTTAGACAAGAAAATGCCATAGAGAGAGAGAGAGAGAGAGAGAGAGAGAGAGAGAGAGAGAGAGAGAGAGAGAGAGAGAGTCGCAATCATATCATTTTTAACAACACCAGCACGGGAGAGTGAACTTTGCAAAGCAGCAGAACGACAGCTGCACAGCGGCAGTGGTGAAGACATCACAGCTTTTATATAGTTCGTTTATTTCCGCTGCATGTAACAACCTGGGTACGAACACGGCTGTTACAGTGAAGCTTTCGTTGAAAGTTTAGATAAAATTATCAAGAACAACGTCAGCATCACATTTATCATACCTAAAACAAGATTACAAGTGAATGGGATTTCATTTGACAACTCTCTAGTTCAAACAACACTTCAGTAAATGCAGTTGTCATTTATCAGATAAATATTTTCATATATATAATATATATATACACACACACACACACACACACATATATATATATATATATATATATATATATATATATATATATATATATATATATTGTATATATATATTCATCTGCCTTAAAGTAAAATCCAAAGAGAATTTTTTTATATATATACAAGAATGTACGTAAATATATATGCAGTAAATGTATATATACTGTATATATATAATTAATTTTGTATATCTATGTCCACTGCAGTTTCTCATTAATATACAGTATTTCAATTAGCAGGATTAAGTTTTCTGACAAAGGCAGTGTTAATTCCGCCAGATTCCAGCAGCATGGACAACCGTAAATGACTTTTAAGCAAAAGTAATTGTTATTAACTCAGCTCCCCTGTCTTGTTATTTGTTCTATTCCAAATGGGCAAAAAAAAAAAAAAACCAGCGAGAGAGAGAGAGAGAGAGAGAGAGAGAGAGAGAGAGAGAGAGAGAGATGGTAAGCAACGCAATTGCTTGTCGACTGACTGCAATTCCATCAACAAATTAGCCGTTCAGTCCACTTTTTACACCGTCGAGGCCGGAAAGAAAGAAAAAAGATATACTTTCTTTTGCCTAAAAATGTTCACGTGTTAACCGCTGATAAAATACGCACATCATATGTATTGCGCGTGCGCACACTCTTCAAGTTTTAGCTCGACCACCGGTCTTAACATTTTAAAAGATTTTCAGTGCCATCCTCACAATCGTCCATTTCACTGAACAGAACGTCACTGCAGAGTTTGATAAGATAAAGCACTGAAAGCATCAAATTATAACTACGGTCATACAACCAGGCCGGATCTTCTTTTGAAAAGCTTTGAAGAAATTTTAGTGACGAAATTTTTATCACAGGTCTGTAACTGATACGAGAGGATGTTTTAGTATTGAAGTTCTATAAAGTAAAGTCTACTCCTTCACAGACGAAGTATCAATACTGTAGCATATTTCCACCCAGAAAAACCTAACGCAGCTCTTGCTTCCTTCAATTATTAGACTCAACACAATTTTCCTTAATGTTTCTCTCGTAAACACGTCTGAATTATCAAGTCACTTTTTAAACACTGTCTCCATATTACTATAAGAAAAACTTAATGTAATTCTTCCTCACATGCAGTTAAAATATTCACTTTCTAATGCTGTTTTGTAATTCGTAACCTAATTACACACGATATGCTTAGACTAAATAGTAGAAGTACTATATTTTACACCTTCTGTATGCAGCTAAATGGATATCAGGCTTTCTACGTGTAGTAACATTAAAGCTTGCAATATTTAGCAAATCTTTACCCCTTATTTAATAAATAATAATGTTGTCCTTCATCCCCTGTTAAATATATAAGGACTGAGTCATTGTTTTCCACAGACACCTTATGACGATTCTTTCTCAACTAGAGAAAGATGTAAAAATTTTATGAAGGAAAAGCCAAGCTATGAAAAAAAAGGTAAAAAATGCGCCGAAGGGTCTTCGGCGCAATCGAGTTTTCTGTACAGCGTATAATTCTGTATGAAACTCTCACCCACGGCCCATGAAACTCTCAACCGCGGTCCATGAAACTTTCAGCCACAGCCTATAGAGGTGCCAGACACACGATCATGACTAACTTTAACCTCAAATACAATAAAAAACTACTGAGGCTAGAGGGCTGCAATTTGGTATGTTTGATGATTGGAGGGTGGATGAGCAACAAACAATTTGGAGGTCTCTAGCCTCAGTAGTTTTTAAGATCTGAGGGCGGACAGAAAAAGTGCGGACGGACAGACAAATAGCCATCTCAATAGTTTTCTTTTACAGAAAACTAAAAATGGAAGATGAAAATCTCAGTATGTATTTTTTTTAACTGTCTAAAACAGATTTCGTTTAAAGATGAATCCCAAAAGACACACATACCTCTTCCCGCAACCCGCGGAAATCAAAACCTGATATGAAAGAAGAATGAAACCGTTGCTTCTACTTGGAGAAAGTTCATGACCTTATTTCCATTTAGAAATAGCAAAGACCATCTGGCAACGAATGGAGACAATCATTATTATCATATCTTGCATCTTGAATATTTGACCATAGTGTTGTATGCATAATAAAGCCCTAATGAAAATAAAAACGCTGATCAAATTCTTTGTTAGCCTTATTAATTGAGGCTGAATATTACAGGGAATGACGATATAAGCTCTAGATGACATTTTACATTAACTTCGCTAAAATAACATATTTACTCAATGGATTTCGATTACGAGGTATAAATGGTGCCCTCTCTACTCAACAGCCGCCAAATGAGAGAAAAATAAACATTAATCACACTTCACAAGTAAAGTATTAAAAAAATAAAAATAAAAACAACGAAAACTATACCAAGAACGTTTACAATGCGTATTTTCAGTTGTGGCCCTCAGACCAAGACATTCACCTAGTAGGGGACGACACACGATGATCTCTTCTCCCTCCCAAACAATGGAAGACTATGAGTTGATCTGACCACAACAATTAGCTACTCTAGTCAAGGCCAAAGACAGAACGAACGGTCGTTAGGATCAACAGCATAATTCCGTCAACAGGAAGGACTGAGAGATTACGTTTCCCAAGCCCCAACTCGATAAGGATGATCGTCTATCTCGTATTGGTACTGATCTGTTTCAGGCGCAAATTCAGCATTAATCCCTCGCCAGTTTCAAAATTCCCACACAGCAAACGTCTGAATTATGAAGGACGGCGCGCACAGAGAATCAGACTAAGAATATTAGGCGAACTATTGTTGTTTACAAAGCAACTTCTCGTTAGCATTCTACATTGCATTAAGATCAATGACGCTCACGAACTGTAAAAAAAAAAAAAAAAAAAAAATTTAAGTCTGGTTTCTCGATGTTTATCTCAAAAATTCTGATTATGCAGTTTCGACATGACCGAGTTTTTAGTTCGTGAAACCTTCACGCTCAAAAACCTACCTGATGGTGCGACGGTTAAGTGGTTATGTTTAAGTTCTGTATACTTCACGTCCCCCTGGTCACCAGCTCCCTGATATACTTTTGCGTTGGAGGCTCGAGAAGAAATTAACGTGACACAGACGTACCACAGCACGAAAAGCGGCCCTTGTGTCGGTTTCCTTTCACTGTCACAAACAAGGATGGTTTCCGTTCACTGGGATAAACAAGGGTGGTTTCCATTCACTGGGACAATTAAAGATGGTTTTCATTCACTCGGACAAACAAGGATGGTTCCCATTCACTGGGACAAACAAGGATGGTTTCCATTCGCTGGGACAATTAAGGAAGGTTTCCATTGACTGGGACAAACAAGGATGGTTTCAATACGGGGATAAACGAGGATGTTTCCATTCACTGGAACGAGCAAGGATGTTTGCTATTCACTGGGACAAATAAGGATGGTTTCCATTCACTCGGACAAACAAGGATGGTCTCCATTCATTGGGATAAACAAGGATGGTTTCCATTCACTATCATAAACAAGAATGGTTCCATTCACTGGGATAAACAAGAATGAAGACAGCGATATTCTGCCTCAACTGGTCGTATGGTGTTATGAGTAAACCCCGCCCCCCCAAAGAAAACACAAACGTTTCTGGTTACGCTGGTAAAAATCAAACTTAGAGGATGGCTTGCCTTTCCTAATTTCTGGTACGGCAATAATACATTGAGTTCTTGGTGAAATATTTGGCCAAGATGTTCTGCACATAGCAAAGGCAGCGCTGTAGAAACAGAATGTTTAAAATTTAACTGAAGAATTATATGACCTTGCTCCTCTTCTAACTGTCAATGATCATCCTTCATGTCTGATAAAAGGAAAACAACAGAACATATAGTTAATACTTATTAACATCTTATCTACTACAATGCACATTTACAGGCTAATAGTGTTCAGATATAGACATATATATACAGTATATATATATATATATATATATATATATATATATATATATATATATATATATATATATATAATATATATATAAGAAGTGTATAACAAGCATCATATACTGTACATACATACAGACACACACACACATATATATATATATAATATATAATGTATATTTTGTATAATGTATTTTTTTTTGCCAATTAGACATGCGTCCATTTATATATTCACAAATCTTGAACCACAAATATCAATTAGTGGGAATTATTTATAACCAAGAGAAATTATAACCGACAAGTGCATCTACCCTGGTCAGGTTTGGAGGATGTATTGGTTAAAGAAAGCCTGTCTAAGACTGCAAGCTGAAATGGGCAGCAATTTGTTAGTGTTCGTCTGCAAATAATACGGTAATTAAAGGTGTTCTTTTCAACAGGACACACACACATATATCTCCAGATGGCAGTAATCAAATATATTACATAGCCATTAATCAAGAGAGAGAAAAGGAACACGAAAGAACGTTAGGAGCTGCACAGGAGCAGATGTGAGCAGAGATCACAAACTAGTCTCTGCCACTCTAGGGTTAAAATTAAAAGCACACAACGCAAAAGCTGGCAGAATGTCTAAGTTTCATACGGTGAAGCTTCTTGAAGATTAACATCAAGAGGCTTTGGCAATTGAGTGTTCAAGTATATCTGCAGTTAGAGGAGACGACGATGAATGAGCAATGGTTCAACATTAAGAATGAATCTCAATCGGCTGGAAAAAACGAGCACTGGTTCAACATTAAGAATGTATCTCAATCGCCTGGAAAAAACAACTACCTGTGATAAGGGAAAACATGACAAAAACATTGGATATCAGATGAGAAATGGATACAACAGAGAATAGACAAAGCAAAAAGTACGTGAACAAATTTCAGGAGGGACGTACTAAGTACTCAAATCTAAATAGTGACGTTAAACAAAGCCATGCATTCAGGGCGTAGTTTTGGTGTTAAAAGTATTCCACAGAATTACTAATGAAAAATCTGTGGATGAAGAGACAGAGACAAAATTCTGTTAAAAGGATGGATGAGTCAATGACATAGGAAGAAGCACTTGTGAGTTGATGAGTAGGATGTATGGGGGGAGGGGGAGGGTGGGGCAATCTGAAAGGTATACCAGAAACTGGTGAATATCAGTGAATATCCAATTTTTTAAAGTGGAATCAATAACAAAGAAAAATTTAAAGATGGAATCAGATAATAATCGAAAATTAGAGAAGATTATAGCTGAAACCAAAATGACACCTAATATACTAATTCGACTGTTCTGCAAAATGTGGAATGGGGAAACAAAGCCTGATGACTGGGAACTGGAAATCATAGCTGAGGAACCAAAGAAAGGTGACGTGACTGGAAGAAACTGATAACCTTAGAGATGAACGAGTTGGCTTTAGAAAAGGCTGGAGTTGCACAGACCAAATAATTGTGTTTTGTCATTGTATCACAACAGCACTCCTATTAAGTATGTAATGCTAACTGAAATTATCCATACATGAAGCTTATACAAAATTATTGTTGCTGGGGTCAAGCTTGTCATGTATATTGTCTTGTAATGTCTCCCATTCTCATGGATTTTACAAGGGAAAAAATGGTCAGATATGGAAGAGAATATTTAGACTAGAGTAATGACAAAGTTGACAGACTTTGAATATGCAGATGGTGCTGTTTTAATCAGCAAAACACAACACGATTTTCAGCGCTTGCTTAATAGAATAGACGGGACTCAAAATACGTCTAAGAAAAACATAAGTAATGCATAAAGGGATGAGATAACATTACATGGAAAAAGGATGAATTAGGCGGAATCTTGCAATATTTAAGAACAATGATATGCAGAACAGGAAATCAGTGAAGACCAAAAACAGCAAATCAAACGAGGGGCAGGCTGAACAAGATCTGAAAATCAATTAGATTGAACTTACATACAAACACAGAAATTAGTATTGTACAATCTGCATTTCTATAACTGGCATGGATCACGGCATGACAGTGAATATATATCTAAAAATTTTTGCTGATTTGAGAATAAGGACTTGAGAAGAATATTAGGAATCAGATGACAGGGCAAGAGTTAGAAATGATACCACATGGAAATAACATGAGTTCCATATGTAGATGAGATAATGATAAAATGGAGAATGAGACTGAGGTGAAAATATACAGGTGCCGTTAAACAGATAAAAATGGGAATAAGTGTGATAAAAATAAAAATGGATATAAGAATATGCAAGAGAAGAAATGAAAAATAAGGTGGGTGTTTTGACACAGAGAAGGTTCGAACACGTCCACACAACCCTCAGAGAATAGTATGTGACAGTAAGCTGAGCTTCTATCAGCAACATAGGAGTTAGAGGACCCAGACCTATTTGGATAAGCAGTATAAGAAGATGAGTGGAGATCTGGGGATGATAAAGCACAGGAAAGACAGAGTGGCAGTATCTCACAGAGGTCCTTTGCATCATGTGGTATTACAGACATAATAATAATAAATAATAATATTCCTGCACATACTCACATACTCAGGAGAAATAAATGAGTTTTGGAGAGTAATAACAATAACGATAATTTTAGAAAGAATTATTATTATAATATATTTGGCAGTAATAATATTAGTCATTGTTAGGAAGATCTGTGGCATTTCTGATCCTCATGAACATCTTGTACATGATCCCCAAATGTTTCGATTATTGTACCTATACTCCTATAGCCTAAGACATCTCATGTCATAGTGATGAAGCATTCTCTTCGGTTTCATTGCATATCCTGCAGTCACTCTTGATACCCTTCTTGATTCCCAAAACCCATGGTAGCTGTACCCTAATCTTAACCAAACATTTTCAACAACTCTTTGTGTCTACCAATTCCTTCTTTATAATCTATATGTACTGTGCACTGCAACCTTGCTGTAATACTGAACTGATCTGCATAACTAATGTACTACCTCACATTGCATACTAATTTCTAACATCTGGATCCTTTTGATTCTTGTTTTGATCTGCTTCATTAACAAGCCAAGGCTATAGTCAATGATGTCATTTCGAGTGGCTACTTTCTCAAGCTCATCTGCCCTTTCATTACCTACTGGAGCGGAAATTTGATCTTTATACCCCGAAGCATCAGTTTCCTTGGTTTTCTTTTAATTGCACTGATTAACACTTCATACAGAGTCCTTCCTATATCTTAAGGACTGTATGGCAGACATACTATCAGCGATTTTTAGGGACTTATTACTCAACCGACTGATTTGTCTCTCGAAAATCTGGTACCTTGCAAAAATGTTTTCAAATGTTAGATGACAAAGCTGTTATATCTAAGTGTTTTAACTCTCCTGTTTTCACTCTTTTTCTTCTTCCTTGTTTGGAGTACTGGTCTTCAGTGTGGTCTTTGGATGTTGACTGTCATCTTAAACTCTTGGATAGAGTTATGTCATCAGTCAAGTTTATTTTGCCAACTCTTAATGTTGACTTGTGGCATATATGTAATGTGAGTTCGTTATGCTGGTTGCACAAAATGTACTACAATGACAAACATCCTCTACACTCTTCTTTACCTGACCTAGCTGTTTTTGCTCACACTAGGCAAGCTGCTCCTGCTAATAGTGTGTCATTTTCTAGCATCAGGTTTAATATTATAGACTGCTAAAAGTTTTATCTTGGCTACAACTAAAATGTAGACCAGTCTGCCTAGTGCAGTTGTAAAGTCATCTAATCCCCAAATGTTTAAGCGAGGAGCAAATTTATTCTTGTTTTCTGCTGACGTCTCGTGAGTTCGGTTGCAATGGTTTTATTTTCTATGCCCTCGTACTTACTTAATTATCACCTTTTCCTTTATCTTGTCTCCCTTTGCAGGCTGATTTCCCGCTGAAGCTCTCATGGCTTTGTAGCCTGTTGACTCTGTCCATAAGGCTTTCCAGCTGAAGATCTAAACAAGGAAAAGAAAGACAGTCCAACAGTAAGGTCATCAGTTCTGCCTGTGTGGTTGAAGCCCAGTTCAATAACTTGTCCCATCTCTGAGTCAAAGCTTCCACCATTCATCACCGTTGTGGAAGCACCAGAACCTATACCATCACAGTACAGCTGGTTGGTACAGGTTCCCGCTTCCGTATTTCCTTCTATAGGTGCTTCTGGTCTAACTCGTAAATCTGCAAAGTGGTCTATCTTCGTCTTTCTCTGCATCTTTTCCCACTTTTATGTGGAGTCGATGTTTCTGACAGATTTCCTTCATCTGGCTCGGTCAAACACATCGTCTTCTGACAATTGTTTGTCTCTCAGATCTTCTCTAACTAAACCCATCCACCTTCGCTTTGGTCTTCCTCTTGCTCTCCCATCAGGCACCTTCATCTGCATCACTCTCCTCCCTACGTATGTCTCATCCCTTCTCATCACATGGCAATGCCACTGAAGTCTTCTTTCCTGAGCCTTCTCTGATAGTTCTAGGACTTTCATAGTTCCTCTTATTCTTTCATTTTTGATCCTGTCCATTTTTGTTACTCTACACATCCACCTGAGCATTTCCATCTCTACCACATCCAATTTCTTCTCTTGCACTCTCTTTACCGGCCATGTGTCTGCTCCATACATCAAAGCTGGTCTCACTACTGTCTTATACACTCTTCCCTTAACCTTTATATTGATTCTGCCATCGCACAAGACACCAGACATCTTTCTCCAATTTTTCCATCCAGCCTGCACTCTGTGTGTTATTTCTACATCCAAATTTCCATCATCAGCCACTGTTGAACTAAGATACTTAAATTTTTCTACCCGGTTCAACCTTGTCCCTTCCATACTAATCTCGGGGTCTTGATCTTCAATAAAACTTAGGTATTCAATTTTCTGCCTACTGATCTTTAAACTTCTGTCCTCCAGTACCTTCCTCCATTGATCTAGTTTTGACTCCACTACCCCTCTGTTGGTGCTGCATAACTCGATGTCATCAGCAAACAACATGCACCAGGGGATTGATCTCTTATTCCTTGAGATAGCACATCCATTATCAGGTCAAAACGATGTGGACTTAGAGCAGGTCCCTGATGTAAACCAACTCTTACTGGTATCCATTCAGTTAACCGAACACTGCTTCTAACCTGCGTTTTTGCTCCTTCGTACATATGTTACACGGAACAGATCAACACTTGTTTTGGAAGTGTACGTAGCGTGATCTTAGTGATCTAACTTCAGGAAAAAGACGTAAAAAGGTTCGACCCTGATCTCACTCGCACTCTCTCTCTCTCTCTCTTCTCTCTCTCTCTCTCTCTCTCTCTCTCTCACTCATTCTCACAAAGCAATTAAATGGACTATTTAAAGAAACACAATCTTTCCTACAAAAATAGGTTTATTATTCAAATAACCCAACAAGAAATGAATAAAACAAAACAAAGATTAAAATGCATAATAAATGAATTATCGAGTCAGATAACTAAACTCTAAATTGCAAAACACTTCTGACTAAAGAAGTCTCATTATGGCTAACAGCCTGGAAATACACAAAATCTCACATACTCCCAAATCAACAACTAAACGTCATGTCAAAAACAAAAAAAGTCTACACACATAAAGAGACTGACATTGCAAATGACTTGCATATGTCCTCTTTATCAAACCACCCAGCTATTTCCACAAGTCCACAGACATCTGTCGAAAGAATTAAATATGATAGAAAACTCCCAAAAATACATGAAATACAAAACACAATAATGGAAAGTGTAAAATGCATAGCCAAGATATGGCAAACGTAACATAACAAAATAATAATATAAAAGAGGTATGAATATTCATATTAAATTTCCGACACCAGTTCATAAGTTCATAATGATTAGAAAGTCATGGTAAAAATCACAAGTTCAATTTTCTCCCATAAAAACAGAGATTTGAGACTCTACCTTATCTGCCGATTTTCAAAGCCTGGAACCACTTCAAAGTTATGACTGGATAACTGCAGTTCTATCACGTTAATGAACAATCAAACTCACTTTTAGGGCAGATTTTGGCATAATCTAGATCAAAGTAACGCACGTACTCACGAATATACATAGTGCTTCGGAGATCACCTGATCTCCAATATTGCTGAGCTTCTCGCGCAAAGAGCTGAAGGAATCAAAATATGCACTGTTTCAGCAATCTCGCATTGAATCTCTTGACCCAGTTCGCTCTCACTCCGAACCTTCCACGATAACATCTTAAAGCATTGAAGCTATGAAATGCATATATGTGTTCTTTAAATACATATCTTGGACCAACCTAACATACTTCTCCAGTGTTCCCTTTACTCGCATGCACCTCCAAACTTCTTGGCATGGTACTCTATCGTATGACTTTATCTATGAATATGAATACTATATGCAGTTCTTTCTACATTTCCTGGTGTTTTTCCGTCATTGTCGGAGGGCAAACACTGCATCTGTCGTTCCTCTTCCTGGCATGAAACCACCTCTTCCTGCATGAAACCAAACTGTTTTTTACCTACAGAAGTTTCTTCTCTAATTCTTTGATCCATTATTCTTTCCCAGATTTTCATGGTGTGAGACATTAACTTTATTCCTCTGTAGTTTGCACAATCCTGCATGTTATCTTTCTCTTTACAGATAGGCACAATAAAGCTTTCCCTCCATTCTTTTGGTATCTTTTCCTGACCGTATATTTTCTTTGCTAGGTCCCACAGCATGTCTATTCCTTCTTTTCCCAAGCTCTTCCACACCTCTGCAGAATTCCATCTGGTCCTATTGCTTTACCATTTTTCAGCTTCTTTAGCGCCTTCTTTACTTCCTTCCTGCTGATAGTATGTGTCATACCAAGGTTCTGGAATCCATCTTCAAAGAATTTTCTAGGATTTTCTTCATTTAACAGGTGTTTATAATATTCTTTCCACCTTTTCTTTGTCTTATCCTCATTGCATTAACCTGTTTTATATGGGAGTAGTCTTTGGAGTTCCTGTCCCTCGACTTTGCAATTCTGTGATTTTTTCTATCCCCCTCAGGTGTTCCAAGCTCTTCGTACGTCATCTAATGCCCTTGCCTTTTCTTGTGCAATTGTCTTAACTTGTTTCTCATGTCTTTGGTACCTCTCTTTATCCTCTTCTGTCCATACTTTTCCCAGATCTTTTTTGCATCTTGTTTTGGCTTTCACCACCTCTTTCACTTCATCATTCCACCACCAGGTTTCCTGCAGTCACTTCCGATTAGCATGACTATACTGTAGATAGACCGCAAAGCAACGTCGTAGTGGCTGGGTTAATAGCCCGAATTCTACAATATTGCTATGCTTAATATCGTTTGGTGTTACTGCAGTCCAGTTACCTGCTCTGTCCCGGGAGTATTCAGTATTTCTGCCTTTGAAGATGAATCTCTGTCATCTCTCAGCATCTTCACGCCAACAACAATATTGACTTATAAAAGAGCCCAAGACGAGAAGAAATTGAATTATACTGATCTAAAAAGGAAGAAACATAAAGGAAAGAGTTCATACGGGATCACAGCCGGTGAAAGGCAAAATGATTCGCGTTCAGACTTTAAAGAGAAAACTTTTAACTTTATTATTCTGCCTTAATTTCTTGTGAATAGTAACGATAAAGACATTAGCTTTCTAAGAAGCAACACAACAAAAGCCTGAACACGTTTTCTACGAAAACCTGAATTCAACAGGTGTGAGGTAAAAAAATAAATTTATATATATATAAAGCTTACGGTACACATCTCAGAGATGAGAGAGAGAGAGAGAGAGAGAGAGAGAGAGAGAGAGAGAGAGAGAGAGAGAGAGAGAGAGAGAGAGAGAGGGGGAGGGATATCCTAAACTCTGCCATCTTAATGGAGATCAGGGCAGCCGGGACTACCTGCAAGTGCCCTTTGATGAAGGTAATTCTTAGTCTTTTGTTCACAATGCCCACCTGTCTAGTGAAGCCATCTGGCTCCCACCTGGGAAGAACTTCCCCTGACATGCACCAGTTGCACACCAGGTCAGTGACATGCGGGTCCGTTGCCCAATCTCCCTTCCCCTATATTTAGACTCGGGCGTGTGTGGCTTACGCTTTACAACGCTTACTAATTACTGTGAGGAAGGAATGAGCACATAATTAGAGTGCAAACGGTAATTTACGATAAAAAATGGTTTTCAACATTACTCTTCTACCGCAAAAAAGAAATAAATAAAAGAAACC
>NC_089752.1:97401557-97434057 GCF_040412425.1 Macrobrachium rosenbergii
GTAACAGGAAGAAGACCTCGTAGTTGCACTATGAAACAAGTGTTAGGAGAGGGTGAAAAGTAAGATGGAAGGAAGAGAATATGAAAGGAGGTACAGTAAAAGGAATGAAAGAGGTTGCGGCTAGGGGACGAAGGGACGCTGCAAAGAAACCCTTAATGCCTACAGTGCACCAAGTGAGGTTTTGTAAAATTTTTCCTCAAACATAATCTTGGAATTACTGACACCAGGTTCCACCCAGCTTCTCCATGCAATGATGACCAGCAAAATGGCGCTCAGACCTGTGCGAGTACGACGATTTCAAGTCAGTGGCGACATTATTAACAGCGTTAGTCTAATGAAACCTGCAATGGCCAGTGAACTTGAGGCTTTGGTTAGTGCACTATCTATCTCCTCCAACACGGGCGTCTCTGTGAAATTCCGCCACTCACGTCTTTCAAGCGCTTTCATATCCACGAATCGGAAAAAGCTGTTAATGGAGAATTAAATGTTGAAAAATGAAGAAGTTATTTCCTGGGGTGTAGCCTATATTACAAAAACATTTTGAATGTTAATAACTACGTATTGTGTATGGTTAGAGATTAAAGAAAATTGTTATTAAATATAATGCAAATGTTGTGTGATGAATATCTGTAAAATAAAAAAAGGAAAAAATTAAGATAGACTTAAAGTGATGTGCTGAAAACAAATTAAACATTTTTAAATAAAAGATAAAAAATTGTCTATTAAACATCTCTAAATAAAAGATAAAAAATCTCTACTCCTATACACCCTCCTTCCTAATAGTTCTAGGTCCTCCCACTCTTCTGATGCCCACAGAGCCTAGCTGATACTAATAACGTACTATACTCCCAGGGGCTTTGCGAAGGACATGTCCAAGATATACCCACCGCCCTTTCGTCATTATCTCACATGCATTGGGAACTTCCGTAATTTCCCTTTCAGTTCCATTTAAAACTCTTTCCTGGCATCTGAATCTAGTAATTCTTCTAAATACTTTATTCTAAAATCGACAAAATAATTGTTGTCATACCATGGTTCAAGTGCGTACAGTATGCATAATCTCTCTCTAATATGCGATTCCAAACTACTGTATATGAGTTCCAAATACTATTCAGATTGGCCCTTTTCAGTCCTTCACTAAATTCAAGCCCAAGAAAACTTGTATATGCATTGTTAAGAGAAAAAGACCCCTTTGCTACTCTGCATCAGTTTCCACTTGCCCCATGAAACATGTTTATCATGCTTAGAGGAACTGTACTGATTTCAAGTTTCATTCCACGAAAGCCTTTTATTTACTGAGGTACAAAAGTATAATCAGGTATAGGTGGGTTCTGGGTATATGGTATTTATTTACTGAGTTTCTGGTAACCATGAAAGGTGGGTTCTACAAAGGTCAGGTATAGGTGAGTTTCTGATAACCAGGAATAGGTGGTTTGGTGGTAGGATGCTAGGATGCCTCAAAACTCGAGTTTCTAACCAGGAGTGGGTTCTAAGGATTGGCGGTACGATGCTTCCTCAAAACCAGGATAACCATACAGGTGGGTTCTGGGCATACGATGCTTCCTCAAAACTCGAGTTTCTGGATAACCAGGAATAGGTGGGTTCTGGGTATAAGGATGCGATGCTTCCTCAAAACTCGAGTTTCTGGATAACCAGGTACAGGTGGGTTCTGGGCATAAGGTATTGGCGGTACGATGCTTCCTCAAAACTCGAGTTTCTGGATACATGGTTTTCAATTTTCGCTCAGAAATAAAGAGGAGGAATCTTAGTTCTGGGCGCCGTAGCTGATGCAGCTCTAAGCCTCATCCTTTGTGGTCGGAAGGGAAGGGACGAGAGGTGAGTCTGCTTCCGCTAAAAGTTCCTTTAAAATCAATAAGCTTTCGGACCCATGGGACGGTTAGCCCACCACTAAAATCTAAAGTTCAGGACCATCAATTTGCAGGTATTTCCGTAAAAACAGCCGGGGAGGCTTTGATTCAAAGCTTAAGTGTCCTCAGTTTGTTTTCAAAATAAAATCAATGGACTCATGTACCCAAGGTGGCAGTTCATCCCGCAAAAGTCTGAAGTCTATTAATATACTAAATAATATTGTTCTCCCGTTATCACACTATGATGACGGAGACAACAGCATTTGTTGTGATACCATATTAATACTGGATGAACCTACCAACCAATCACACCGTAACGAACGACAGCTTTAGCAGCGTCATCGACACTGCAACAAGCTCCAAAATGAATTCGGAGACGTCACTTCCACAATTTCGTAAATATGTTTACGTTTGTTTTCCCAGAAGGGGAGATCATTTGGTTTTCAGGAGAATGCCAGGCCTGCCATACCAGATAAAATATAGCGGCAGTCATCAAACACGAAAAAATCAAGTAAATTTAGTTTGCCCTTATCTAAAATATATACGAAACGGAAATCTTCCAAAACAGAGCAGGCAGGCCAGCCGCTTTATATACTGGAATTCTTTATGCGGATCGACCCACACTTTTTAATAACGAAGTAATAGGCAACGAGTGACTTTTAATTTAAACGGAACACTGAGATAAGCAGAAAACAGGACACAAGTCGGGCGCAATAAATATATACTGTTTACTTACCGTACGATATCCAAGAAGTCTCACAAAACAAAAAAACCGCTTTTGTTTGCTGAACTGACAAAAGCTCTCATCATTCTAATTAAACATTTGAAGAGCTGGCAACGTTAGTGATTAACCTTTCCTACATTTATTTTTTCTTGGCATGGAGACACTGACTTGTATTCATTCATTCAAATATCTCGTTATTGGCTTCATCACCAAGATCATCATCACTGTAAAGGATATAGAAACCGTTTTAACGCGTGAGAGTGGACATCATATCACAACCTACAAAATTATCTTGAAACAACTGATGGCGCTGATGTCTATCTGTATCTGTATACGTATGTATGTATATATATATACATTATATATATATATATATATATATATATATATATATATATATATATATATATATATAATTATTAACCACAATGCACTATTAACTTTTTGAATTCTTTTCATTTTTCAGATACGCTTTTACTACATTGTGGTTATTACTATTACATGTGTATCTGGTAAAACGAGATAGGCTTGCTCTCTCTCTCTCTCTATGTGTGTGTATTAATTCATTTGAGAGATCATTCATGGTATTGTCTAAAGTCAAGGCTTGAATTCAGCCTTTAATGTTCTTTAGCGATAAGATAACATGTATTGAGAGATTTCTTTTGACTATCATTCCAAGAGTGGTTCTGAAATAATCCTGCTTAACAGATCAGAGTATAGTGTATGAGAGAGAGAGAGAGAGAGAGAGAGAGAGAGAGAGAGAGAGAGACTGCTAAGAGTTGCACTACGCAGAATCAATACAAAGCGTAGTAGAGGATTCACATCAACCCCGCCCACCTCCTCTCTCTCTCTCTCTCTCTCTCTTCTCTCTCTCTCTCTCTCTCTCTCTCTCTCTCTCCCGCGTCGTACTTTCTCAACCAGCTACTCAAATCTCCCTACAGTGGACGCTGGACGATTACTGTTGAAAAGCCTAATTTCTTCATTCAGCGATTATTCTAAACCTTTTCACGCAGCTAAATTTACCAATATTTTCTTTATGTTTATTTAAATAATTAAACACCGTTAGGTCATATTATATATAAAAAACTAGAAATGTGTCAATTTTTTGGGTAATATTCAAGGATGGTCGATTTCCCCATACGCAGTGCTTCTGTTCAGTATGGTGTTAGGGACCACGTGTACCACTGGCACAGGTTTATGGAATTTCATCTTTGCTACGTAGGAATTTTCATATAATGCTATAAAATGAAAAAAGCAACTTCAATATGTACATCGAAATTGGACTGGGTGCAGGCCGAAGCTTGTTGGATCTTGTAATCAATGAAAGTTCTAGGGGAAATTGCAGTGACAAAATAAATACATAATACACTAACAGGCAACTTCCTTTTACGATGATCCAAAATTAACCAGAACGTCTCCACGACTTATCACACATATATGTATAAACTACAGTACTATACCATTTTTGCAAAACATCAAATTTTGCTCATTTATACAGTAAATAACCATTTATTAAAACCAAGGCACGCCCATTGAATTTCGTTCATTGATAATACAAGATGGACCGGCCTCCTTTGTTTACAAACATACTTCGTTCGTGATATCGCCACTAGAGGGCAACGCCATAGCCTGGTCTCTTTAAGAATATCTGAACCAAAAATCAGGCTAAACCTATGAGGTTTGACGTTCAATAGCTAAGGATAGTGCGAATACAACAACAACTATGCCAATAAACGAAGATAATATGCACTGGAAATAAACCATAACCGGTTAAACGTGTTAGCAAAAGTGTTCTCGTACGTCTGGTTGACTGAGTCTGACACACTTCCTCTAAGTTGCGTCACCCAACATTCGCCCAGGGTGACTTGCCTGGAAGATTTTACCCTCCGAGCCGCACGGAGATGGCAAGCCTTAATCGCCTAGTCAACAAACTCTTGCCATTACAATATCATATGTAAAACCTGCATCAGAGGTATTCAGAGCAACAGAAGTCTTGAAATTATATTTGACTAGTGTAGTTATAAAGAATATCAATAAATGAAAGTCGATTTAAAATACCGAATTCAAAATAAAACTGACAAAGAATTGATTCTGGACTATTCTGGTGCGAGCTCGCGAGACTGGTGAGGAAAGGGAACGGGAGGTGGGGGGGAGGGGGGTTTAAAGAGTAAGGGAGGCTGTCTGTGTATGTGGTTCTCCGTGGGAAATCATTACCGAGGAGGCGCTCAAGCAACCTCGAGTCCCCAAGCCTCAGTCTCTTTCCCCATTCGCTCTTCCGGAAGCGAACGAACGAACGCGACAGCATTTGTAGTCAGTTATGGGAGAGGGAAGAGAAGATCACAGTATTGGGTCCATTTTCATTTTCGCGAGTATACATGTTAGGTGCATGATATTAAGAGATTTCACTTTTACAGTTGTGAGGCAAAATGGATAAAAAAAAAAACTATTATATACAATAAATTCCAGTCAATTATAAATGAAAACAATTTAGATTCCCCATACTAAACAGTGGTTATGCACTGTCATCGCAGTAACAAAATAAATGCTAAAATTTACCCAAAAGGACGCTACAGTTTCCTGCAAAACAAAGTCCACCGGCCCCAGCCTCCTACAAAGAAGCAGGTTCCATCCGTCTTACCACAGAGGTAAATAAGTCAACTAGACTGTAAGAAGAAAATTGGCCAAATCTTAATCGGCTCGCACCAAAAACTACCGTAATCACACGGCAGTGAACACCCAGGGAGCACATACGCCAATGTCCCACTGTACGTGCGCATCAATTTGTTTTCACCTGCCTGTGAATAAATTATTTCGAGAACGGATGCGCGGACTTTGATATCATCAAGCTTAGACTTGGTTTCTGGGGTGAAAAATTAATATTGATATTACACACTCAAGGGTCACCGTACGTTGTACGGCACAAAATGACTTTACATCAGGTTTCATGAAGGTGACCCCACACAAAACGGACACACACGAACGAATGGAACCAAATGTAAACTTACAGGGGAAAATAAACAAATACAGAATGTCAAACTGATGCAATTCGTCTCCAAATTACAAAACTTTCAACCTAGAAATGAGGAAACAACTGAATATTAAAAGCAATACATATTTCACAATATTTCTTTCGCTAAAAGTCTCCTTCTGAACCCTAAACTACGAAATTACTTGAAAAACTAAATCATTCGGCTAAAGAAATCGCTCGGGCATTACTGCCACCTTCTGGTTTATTTCCCGTTTTCAAACCTCAACCTCAACCAACTGGTTATCCTTAGCGTTGGCGCATTTTCTCGTGTCCCCAAATTCTGTCATGCAACCTCGGAGAGGCCGGATTAAACCAGTCACAGCATTCCCAGACAAGACAGTTTATAAAGGTCGGCACGTATATTTGCAATAATGATTGGCGCTCGTTTTTGAAGTGAGACGTGCTCGTTTAACACTCGCGTTTTCACGGGTCTTGGTAAGTACCGGTTCGTTACGATAATTCAAAATACTCTTCTGTGCACTCAGGAAAATTCCAAAGGGTATTGTCAAGAAAGTATAAAAAAGGTTGCAATGTGTAGAGAAACTCGAGAACACACAGCTGCGCTATACATACACGAACAGAAAGGGGGAAAGAGAGAGAAAGGTATTTACAGTCAAGTGTGAATTTTTGTTCCATTGTTCGTAAGATTAACCACTTTTTTACGACTGATGTTCATAAGGCTTGAATTCTTATGTGAAGTCGCACAAAATACCCACTTGTACAATCTCTTCTTTTTTCCTAAAATGTTATGATATCTACTAAATATTATCCACTAAATATCCGTTAAACGTCACTACGATGCTGTGATACAAAGGTGATCTCAAAAAATCATAAGGAGAATTCTGGATTAGTAAAAAAAAAAAAAAATCGACGTTCTTTGGCCTTTATGAAAAAAAATTGTGATCTCAGAAAAGAATACAATAAAATTATTTATCAACTTTGAAATATCATACAGCCGGGCTATGGATATATATTTTATTTATTTCCTTAGTAAGTATTTTGCTACCTCTCATAGTAAATATTAAATAACCGATGCAATACCGGTTCAACCTAACGTAGACATTCAATTTTCATGAGCTCCATATCAGAAATTATAAAACATGGAAACTTCACATCAATTTTACTCGATGGGACTCGCAATTTCTCTATAACAAGTCATTTGATTATCATTTCTATGTTACTCGCTTTACAAGTGATCGATCTCGTACTATTCTGATGATTTATCTTCTGATAAATGTCAAATCTACTGGTTACTTTCACCAGATCAATACCAACGCAAAAGAAATATAACGAAAACTGAACGCCTTGATTTCTTAATTACAAAATCCTGCCAAAATTCATCGAAAATACGAAATAATAAGACTTTCTCTCCAATGCTGACACTCGCACCCGTGTCAGGCATAAGAATGTGGCAATTACCTCAGATAGATTATTTGTAGAATGTACACGCTAAAATATTTGTCAACCCGAATAGTAGGATAAAATTATATTTGTTAATTTTTGGTAAAGTTACGTCAAATTTGATAAAATTCTGCTTGTAACAGTTAAAAATGTACAGTATTGTATATTTTCTCCAGTAAAAGATAAAAAAAAATGATCTCAGAACAAACTAAAGTACATCTACCCCAGCCACATCCTTGATTACAGCTGAAATATACCCATGTTTAGGGTTTCAATCAAGTGGTAGGCCCGCTCCCCCCCTTTTTTTTTTATTACCTCAGATTTTACTGATACTTACAAAATACTATAGACATGTTGTATGGAAAGACAATGTTCGTGAAAACCTACAAAAAAAAAAAGACAATAAACTAACCACTAATTTTTCTAATACTGAACGTTCAATTAAGTTTCCCCTGATGCCAAGGACAAAAAAAAAGGGGGGGGAGACAAAAACTTTTTCAATAACTATCCTGTTTTATCTGCAATACTGATCTTTACGTAGCCGGTAAAATCGTTCATATCTCTAACAACGAAATACGATCGCATCGAACTCGACATAAATACTCATAAGTATATGACTTCGCAAAAACAGTTTCAGATATTTAAACAGGGGATGCCATTGTGCTTCGGATAATACACGCACCCTATGCAAAACGAAAGGACATCAGACGGACTGAAAAACAAGGCTCCAGTCCAAAACCAGGACAAATATCGCCGCGTTCAATCAGAATCGACGAGGTCGTTAACAGCGTTATCGAGAGATTTACAAATGAACCAACAACAACAGATGGACATAAAGAGATTAAACGGGGCTGCAGGAGGAGACAGCTGATATTCTGCAGCCGTTTCACTGACTGAGGCCGGGGTAGAAAATAATATTATACATAAGCTGGGGCTGATTCGTTCAGTCAGTCACTTCAAATTGAAACACGACATTTTAATTCTTATGCACATTACAACTTCTTTCGCATTCATACTCACTGTCAGGTTTATAATGGCAAATCTTGAAAGTGTTTAAAGTACTACTTACATATACAATGCATAGTTTGAATATGTCCATTTTAAAACTGAGCGAGCTCAAAAAGAAAGAAAAAAAAAAAGAAATGAGGCAAGTACGCCAGCATGATTTGTAATGTCACTGACATGGAATAAAGCGGGGCGGCACAGGTGTAAGAAAGGAAGGATTCTCTTTCTCTCTCTCTTGTTTTTTTTTTTTTTTTTTTTTTGGGGAATTTTGACCACTGTTGAACTACAATATGCAACATTTTAAGCTGGAATCGACTGGAGAGCTTTCCCTCATTGGAACAGAACAGAATAGAATACAGAATTTAGGCCAAAGGCTAAGCGCTGGAACTTATGAGGTCATTCAGAGCTGGAAGGGAAGTTGAGAGCAGGTAGGTCTGAAAGGTGTAACAGGAGGAAAAACTCCCAGCTGCACTATGAAACAACTCTTAAGAGAGGGTAGACAGCAAGATGGAAGAAAGAGAATATGAATGGGGGTACAGTCAAAGGAATGAAAGGAGTTGCAGCTAGGGGCCGAATGGATGCTGCAAAGAACCTTCAATAATGCTTACAGTGCACCCTGTGAGGCGCACTAACGGCACTACCCCCCTACGCGGTTTACTTCATGTTTTTTTTTTTTTCTTATTAACTTAGTTACAATGTTTATGGCCACCTTCCACATATTCTACAATCGAGAGAGAGAGCAAATGAAGGTAAAGGAACCGGATTTTCATCCTGGCGTGTATAGGTCACCGCAGTCATTGCATGACTCAAATTTAGTTAAAGGGTAAAAGACCAAGGCAGGAGTTATTTGTTGCATGTCAGGCGCAGGAGACACCCGTCACATAATACAAATAGTTTGACCTACTTATCCCTCGCGCAACCTTCGACCGCTTCCGAAAATGAGGAAACGGAACACTTTGTCAACTTTCTTGTCGTTGATGTCTTGAAGGACAGAGAAAAACAACGAAATAAAAACAGGACACATGTAACCGTTAAGATTACGAGGTCCATTATCTAAATTCCACTCTTGCCTAGGCGTTGTTTATTAGGATGTGAAACACTTCCATCAATCAGAGCAAGTAACTTTTTTAGCTCTTGGTAGCCGGCCAACAGCTGAGTCAAGCCGCTGCGTTTTCCGTAATGCTACCAGCCTCTGGTTGACTGACACACCCCGCGAAGCGGGTTCTTCTTTCTTTCAGCAATCGTGGAAGTCAATTTCTTTCAGTCGTATTAAGTAAGGATCGTTCTTAAAAAAGCTACTCTTAAAGTACTTTGTTAATGTCATGAATTCAGTCGTCGTGTCTGATGTAGTGAACTGTTGCCGAAGGCTGAAAGTACTCAGAAGTCGCTCTACGGGGTATGTTGCACAATTATGCTGACTTGCATGAACAGTTCTACTAAAAGATTAAATACTTGCAAAGACAGTTCTAAAAACATAACAAGGATTTACAGGCAGTTCTATCACCACATTAAGAAGTGCTACGTCAACGTACGAGTTTGTACGAGACAATTTTAAGCACAATAAAAAGCCATACCCAATGCCCTGAAAATGATGGAAGGAAGAGTATATATGGGGGGAGGGGTATACTCAAGCACTCTCCAGGGGTCACGCATTCTTCGAAATTCACCGAAAAGGACAGGGCGGAACTACGGACTTCTTTTCCTGTTTACGCAGAGAGACCAGAAGACCTACACCGACAAAGTAATGCTTCGTTCCCACTTCAGAAAATGATGTCAGCGGTTATGCCCCCTTTGTTAGGGGGACACTTTTGCAGTAAGAAGATATTGATATTTCAAATGTTGTAAACTTATGTACATATATAATTATACGGAGATAAAATCATATACAAAAATATCCAAGCAAGCACGAGTACCAACACAACTATCAATATATATATATATATGTATATATAATATATAATATGAATGTATGTATGTATGAATGTATGTATGTATGTATGTATGTACATACATATGTTACATATATACACACCCACACACACGCGGTCGCGCGCGACACGAAACATAAAAAGTGGCAAAAATCCTTCAAAAAGAATCTAAGTGATTCAGCAGAGAAAATCGCTTCTAACGGATACCACACACTTACAGGAAAATCAAGCACAACGTCAAACGCACTCCATACAGTATATCGGCTAAATGTACAACAAACACCGACTGCATGCCAATTAATCCTGTTTTCATGCTAAACTTTGCGAGCCAAGGTTAAAGGAGTCGATTGCAAAATCACATCCAAACATAATGTACTTGAAAGTTATTTACAACCTTCGTGTTAAGCATGATATAATTGGAATGTTTATCAACGCACGCACTGTGTTTACAAGTCCGCAATCTTTCTGTTTCCAAATATACAGTTTGAGTTTATTACTCAGATGATTCCACTTGGGTACAGACACCATCTAGGTTAACTACTAAAACATCATGGGTCTTTGCAGTAATAATTTCAACAATTTCACCATTTATCCCTCATTATTATTATTATTATTATTATTATTATTATTATTATTATTATTATTATTATCGGTAAAGAAATCCACTACGATGTCAGTGTATATATTTATAAATTAAAATTATATATTAAACGATTTATATATATATATATATATATATATATATATATATATATATATATATATATATATATATATATATATATATACTATATATATATATATATATACTGTATATATGGCGTCATTGTGAATTTCTTCGCTGTTTTAGTGACTCATGCGATTACGAGGTTTTTATAAATAATTATCATTACTATGGCGAAGAGGACAACGATAATGATATAATTTTATGAACTATCATTGTATTTAATATGATTAATCTTGTTTTTTATCAACTATTAATGGAAGATACGGCAAAATTGTCCTGATAAAATATATAAACGGTAATAGATTCTTGAATAACAGACCATCCCGTCCCTTTAAGCTCTGAAAGGCATTCAAGGCCTTCATCAACTAAACTTACGATAAAAACGACCAAACATACTTAATAACTCCTTAAATCCAATAACCACACAAACAACTGTTAACAAAGGAAAACTAAAAACATGAGGAAAAAAACGTGATTAGGAAAAATATTTGAGGAAACTACACGAAACGAGATGAGAATTCTGAAAACCAAATAAGCAGACTGCAATCGACCACCATTTCCGGACTACGGCCAATTGAGCTAATTAGCAGTAAATAGTGCAAGTGCGGGACTCAATTCAGGCGATGGAAAAGGCGGGACTTCATTTACAAATAAAAATCAACTCACTATTAATTACGCAAGATTGGATATTCAGCGAGTAAACACGGCGTGATCATAATGCTAATTGCCTAATTACAAGTCATTAATTTATTTACACATCTAATAATTCGACCGTTCAGTCTGCAAAGCTACTTCCGGGTGACACATACCAATATTAGATCAAAATCGACCATTCTGCAATACTTCATCATCATCACCTCCAAAGCCGCATGACGCACATGTAGGGACCGCTGGGAAATTCCACTGCTCGTCTTTCCTGTGCTTTATCTTCCACAAATCTCCACTCACTTCAACCCTCCCTTCTCGTAGTTCTCATCCAAGTGAGATGAGATTCTACAATTGATGTTCCTAATTCAAATACGTATAAGTAAGTATACCTTAGTTTTACCAGACCACTGAGCTGATTAACAGCTCTCTAGGGCTGGGAAGGATTAGACTTATTTTACGTGGCTAAGAACCATTTGGTTACTTAGCAACGGGACCTACAGCTTATTGTGGAATCCGAACCACATTATAGCGAGAAATTAATTTCTATCACCAGAAATAAATTCCTCTAACTCTTCATCAGCCGGCCGCGGGATGAAAAGCCCATCGAATGACAATCTAAAGCTCTACCGAGTCGGCCAACAGAGGGCTTTCAAATACGTATAGACCGACCAAACTTCGAGGGGGAAGGAATTAAAAAAAGGAGCACTTCAAACCGGAAAAAAAAACAAACGCATGTGAACTGAAAGAGCAAAAACGTAAACAGATGCTAAAGCCTAAACTTCGACATCGTTCGTCAGGAAATTAGAGTTATGTTGCGCATCATGTTTCGTTCAAGATTCTAACTTACGAAAGTTTCAGTCTTTCGTAAAGCATTTTGACATTTGAACTGGTTTCTGGAACTTTTCCAATCCCAACTTCGCCTTGACTATTTCTGGTGATCGTTACTACTACTACTACTAAAGGAAAGACTCACTAGTATACAACGGCCAGAAGTAAATACATAAATAGCTAAAAGTTGTGATTCATAATAACGCAAATATCCACTTGCGACACCGAAGATATAGCTGGCACCAAGGAAACATGACGCATTTCTCCCTACAGAGGTGGCAAATAAAACTCTGTTCATTGTCAATATTGAGTTTAATTCCTATGTTAATGTTATCGAATGAACTGTTTAATTATAATCTATACATACAAGCACACACACACATATACTGTATGTATATATATATATATATATATATATATATATATATATATATATATATATATATATATATATATATATATACTACTGTGCAAACCCAGTATTCGTACTATGGATAAGGCAAACACTTTTGCAGTTACGACTTCCAAACAGTGCATTCACTTGCCCCTTCTGCTATAACCATTCCCATCAGCTCTATTATTCAGAACTGCCCTTTCGCACATGGGAAAAAAAGTTGAGAAAAATCAACTGAAAGGAAGCTTCCTCCATAAGTAATTTATTGCATCCACCTGCATAGCCCCTATTCAAACTACCTGCATCGGCCATCTTTGAAAGAGGTGGAAAAGCACTGGTTGTGGACCTTCCCATCACCGACTGACTCCCCGCCATACAATTTCCCTCTGGATCAACAACCTCCCTTCTCGAAACTTTTTTTCTATTTCTTTTTTTCTTTTCGAGACAAATAAACGGGCCTGTCTCCGGCTTAACCGACTCAAAACTTATCAGCAGCGTGAAAAGCCCTGAGACTCTGGCTTTTTATATTCTATTTCTCTTTCCCTTTTTCCTTCTGCCATTTTTTCCCTCCCTCTCGGTCGAAGCTTCTGCAATACCGGATCTTTCACCAGGGGCTGCGCTCCTTCCCTTTCCCATGGCATCGGATTCACAAAAGGGGCAATCAAATATGCATATCCAATGGATTTGGGCTTAACGATCTGCATATATGGTCACAAAAGCTCTGCCGTTTCTTCGAAAGAAAATTTTCGCTATGTTGCGCGGCGCCGTGTAATTAATAACGGCTAGTTGTTAATATGCACATTGCATACTAGCACGACAGTTTTTAGTGCTGATTTATGATCACGGCATCGGTTTTACGTTCCTCTGTATTTAAAAATACTCATCGTCGTATTCACATTTTTTTCACATTCGTTCGTGTCCTGATTTCGCTAATGGTCAGGATACTGGTTAATATGTTTCCATATCAACATGTATAATAAAACGAGATGATCGCATGTCAAGAACGCACATGCTTGTTATTTCACTGCGTATGCGCGTCTTCGCTATTTAAAATCCCGCTTACTATATCAAAACCAGTCATTCCCGATACTGGATCCAAGCGGGCCCCTTCCGCTTAATGTTTCAAATCCTGCTAAACACACACACACACACACACACACACAAGAACCATAAAATAACAAATTCTAAAGGTAGTTTATATTTTTCCTAGGATACAAACCTAAGCTTTCATAAACGGTATGAAAGGAGTCAATCGCGCAAGGGGCGCTTCGGCTATCTTGGCTCGAAACAAAATCCTAACGTCTAGGCCTAGACCTACTGCCTGAAGCCCCTTCTCTCTTACTGTAATCTCAGCAGTCGATGGGTCTGGTTGTCTTAATTACTTACCCATCGTTTTTACGATGCGAAAGAAGCGTGTAAAACCAATTAAATAACTCAACGTCTGATTCAAACATACGTCCAGAGATGCCCGATCAAACGTTTTACTCTTTGCTGACAACAGAACCGCGTTCCATTTCCACTCCTGCTCCACTCACATACCTACCGTACCCACACGAAGGCTTGTTTAGACAGGGCATATGAATATTCAAATTAATTTCCATTCACAGGATCCTGAACATACAAACCCATTCAGCATTCGTAGTGAGTTAAATTTACTAAATATTAAACCAATTTGCATGTTTTACACGTGGATATGACATTGTTACCCTAAGCTGTAACGCTGCCTAAACAGGTTAAATCTGAAGTCAGTTGTTACATGTATATATATATATATATATATATATATATATATATATATATATATATATATATATATATATATATATAATTTATCAAGGATATATCCCGAATATTTCCATCCTGCGCTACAGTTCTACGATCGCTGTAGGCGATTTGAGCAAAATCACGGTCTAGAATAACTCGCCGAAGAGGTGAGCGAACTTTTGTTGAAAATGCTGCTGGCTTGTAACTATAGTTCCATACGCAGGATTCTCAAACAATAATCTCGTAGTTGGTAAAGGGTTGCTGGAGCCTTCCATTTGCATTTGCAAGCTGCTCTTCTTTTGGATAAGATTCGGAACAGACTCTCGTTGAAAAAAAAAATCTTATTCTCATCTTCATAACCATTCCTTTTTTATAGACAAGAAGCAGATTGATATCCATTTCGCGAGAATGATTCAAGGACAGCGATGTTACTTAAGGATGCACCCTTCCTCTCCCGCTTTTTCTTTCCTTACGCTGGTCCTTATGGCTCGCTGCCGAGGAACCAGCATTCGATCCCACAGCAGGGCGAAAAAGGGATTTGCACGGCCGCACGAGTAGGTTTCCTTATTAAATCCAGTATGCCTGTTTTGACCTATGAACAGATTGTTAGAAAAATATATAGATACCATTTCCAAACTAGAACAGGTGAAGACATAGAACATGTAATCCTAGAACAACCACAGTAAAAATCGGTGGCTGGTAATAAAGTCACAATTTTGGCTAGGAAAAAAGTCACATTAATTTATGATGGCCGGTAATAAAGTCACAGGGAAAATTTACAAATTTCTTGGGGTCATTATCTTTATATTTACAGCCTTTTGTTTATGTTTTTACGGTAACCCTCAACGGGCTTGTACTAAACACGCCGCAAAGGTGGATATATACCGGGTAAAAAAAAACCAACGGGCTTGTACTAAAAACGCCGCAAAGGTGGATACATACCGGGTAAAAAAAAAAAAAAAAACCAACGGGCTTGTACTAAAAACGCCGCAAAGGTGGATACATACCGGGTAAAAAAAAAAAAAAAAAAACCAACGGGCTTGTACTAAAAACGCCGCAAAGGTGGATACATACCGGGTGAAAAAACAACGGGCTTGTAAAAAACGCCGCAAAGGTGGATACATACCGGGTAAAAAAAAAAAAAACAACGGGCTTGTACTAAAAACGCCGCAAAGGTGGATACATACCGGGTGAAAAAAAAAAAAACCAACGGGCTTGTACTAAAAACGCCGCAAAGGTGGATACATACCGGGTAAAAAAAAAAAACAACGGGCTTGTACTAAAAACGCCGCAAAGGTGGATACATACCGGGTTAAACCCTTGGGGTCACTATCTAGGAAAGATTAATGTGACTTTTTCCCCTGACTTTTTTCTGTGACTTTTTTACTTGCATTCTAGACATCTTCCACATTCTGCAACCGACTCCTTTTCCTGCCTATTTGAAGGCATTATTAACCCAGTGTGTATCCACCACGCGTCACCTCCGAGATGCTAGTACTAAACATGGCGGAAGCTCAATGGGATGCCGTGTTTAGTACTATACTTCTAGCTACGAAAGGTTGAGTACTTTCCTATAGTTAGCGGCGCTGACACGTTTCCCATCTTGTCGAAGGAGGTATTTAACCCTAAACCTTTACACTTTCAGGATTAACCTCGAGGTTAAGGATAATCCTGAGAGTGGACATACTAGAGCATACTGTCCAGCTATTGGCTTGTATTTACAAGACGTGACTTCGTTTTTAATTAATGTATGCATGCGTATGTATGCATATATGTTAACATATGTACTTATATTAAAAAAGATATGTAATATATATATATATATATATATATATATATATATATATATACACACATATATACATACATACATACATACATACATACATACATACATACATATAAAGACCTTTAATTAAATTCTGTGCTGAGCAATTTGAAAAATGTACTGCAAGGTCCAAGTATAATGTTTTGATCTTCGTGTTTTGTTTTTGTACTGACGAATGGAGGGAGGTGACAGACAATCCTCTTATTACTCTGAACCGTGGTCACTTCCCTTAATTATCTATACACGAGGATAAGGCAGTGCCGCTCAAAAAAAAAAAAAAAAAAAAAAAAAAAAATCAAACCAAATTATCACCCTTTTTCCTGAAAAGTTTGAACGGGTCTCAACCTTTTGTAGCCACTCGGGACGAAAGATATCGTTAATTAATATATATAAATATATAAATGGCTGTATATAATACTTTGATCCCACTGAACTTTTTATAACTGAAGAAAAAAATTCCTATCATGGATGTACTTACTGCATCAGACGAAGTTATCGTACTGCTACCTAAAATTCGATATTATTTTCGTATTTTTCTTGTCTGCTTTTAAAAGACGTAAAGTGTCCATACTTAGCGGATAATGTTAATGAATGTATTACAGATTTAAATCCGTGAAGCCTTAGGCAACTTTCCTCCTCGGATAACACTAAATCTCTCTGCATCGCAATTACACTCTCTATAATAGGCAACAATAAGTGGGCATAACAGGACCAAGTTGCGACACAAATTTATTTACTATGGTTTTTTGTTTAGAATAATATTGATAATGGGGAGCCGGAATAACATCAGCATCCTCGAGTCAGTCTGTTTCCAAACGAGGCAATAACAAGGGAAGCTTTCCGAAATGCGCCATGTGATTATAACGTCCTTGTTGCAGGACGTAACCCTCAGTAACCTATTCTCGGAGGGACCATCACTCCCTCACTCCCTTTAATGGCCTCTGCACCCCTCACTCTCCTCTCTTTATTCTCTCCCTCCCTCACAGCAGCGTATGGAGTTGACACCTTGTGACAAGGGCCGCGCGGTCCACGCACTTTCTAAATAACCTACTCACCAGCAGACTGACCACACCGTAGAAGGAAAAACAACACAATAACAAATCAGTTACTTCCAATCCCGGAGTACGTAGTTTCACAAACCTTGTTAGTATCAGTAACCTTGTTACTTCCACGGTCTAGAAAGGGTCTTGCTAGACTGTGATTACTTCGGCAATGACTATTTCCACCATTACTTCAACAACAATTAAAATCCAAAGGAATGATCATCATTATCTTAACAGTTCTGTGTAGATTATTTTCATACTAAACCGGAAAATTCCTTTTCGAACATTTAATTGCACGCAGTTTTGATTTACAAACAGCCTCCGCATCCCCCCTGCTCCTTTGCACACGATAAAATGATTTTAGATCCATCTCATACAACAAGCAGCATTTATAGTTGCAACACGAACAGCCGTTATTAAACATGATAAAAAGAAAAACTTCATTATGCACGATAATCGTTGATACAGTTTCTCGGAGCTATGTCACTAACGAATCTAATTAACGGTTACCATAATCATAATTAGCGGTTACCATAACCATTATTAGCGTGGGTTGCTTTCCGAAAGCTGACGAGGGCAGTCTGTAAACTTACGCTTATTCAAGAAACAATAAAGGAAAATTTTTAGTCCCTAAAAACGGCTGAGAGGCAGTTAGTTGGAAATTTACCTAATCACACCCCGTTTCATTCACATGGTGAAATAAAAGACTAAATCAAGAAGAGCAGATAAAAAAAAATACAGCCATAAAAATGCTGGAAAGGAATGCGAGCTGTAAGGGTCATTTCTGAACTGATGATAATAATGAAATTTAACCATAAACTTAACCAGAAGCATATGTTCTACTCTCTCACTCACTCACTCACACACACGCTAAAAACTATTGTGTCTGCAGTAAGATTATAAAACCGTAGAGTATATTAAAATAAATAAGATCTCAACATTCTGAATGACAACTCATTACACTACATATGGAAAATAAATAAAGCTACTCCGTTCACTGATCTCACTAAAAAATTAGAATGATAAAAGAAGTGACTTAGTTGCTATTCGATCCGCACACACAAAGTGCATACTTTGTCAATGACATTTCTTTTGATGAAATCAAAGTTTTAGTCATCCACTCACACAGCCCTGATCAAGTATTCGACTTTTTCCTTATTTTCTTGTCTACCTAATGCCTGCACCGCTGAATGACCTCATAGATTCCACAGCTTAACTTAACCTAACCTTTGGCCTGAATTTTATATTCCAATCAACTTAAATGAGGTGTTTTTTTAAATAATATTTAGAATCGCGTCTTTCTATTCATGACCCTCGCTACGTCACAAAAAAAGGTGTAACTATATTTGTTAAACCTTGTTACCACCAGACCTCTGCTGGTCAGTTCAAAGGCTTCTTTTCGATTCTTGTTTATCGAAACCGATTTCTTGTGTGAAGTCTGAACCTAAAACGGGAGCGAATTACTCTTCTTGTAGCGCGTTTGTACTATCACCCAAAAGCGTTGTAAATGCGAGTGCTAATTTACACTCATTAACAAGCGTTCGACTCTCCGACCGGCCAATGAAAAATAAGAAGAATTTATTTCTGGTGATAGAAATTCATTTCTCGTCATAATGTGGTTCGGATTCCACAATAAGATGTAGGTCCCGTTGCTAGGTAACCAGATGGTTCTTAGCCAAGTAAAATAAATCTAATCCTTTGGGCCAGCCCTAGGAGAGCTGTTAATCAGCTCAGTGGTCTGGTTAAAGTAAGGTATACTTAACTTAATCCTTCATACTATTAGTCTGGGGTACTTCTACAACTAATTCCATTCCAGAGAATTAATGAATGGCAAATCTGAGCAACTTTGCAACTGCTAAAGACAATGAGATGAGACGGAGAATCACTTCCACCCTTTTCCAACAAATAGAGTCTTGGCATTTATCATCCTTGTCGCTTCTCGTCTGTCCAAACTACCGACCGCCTACAGTATATCCCTCTACCCGAAAGTTGATCCCTCTTTCATTTCGCTTTCCCCTCCACCAGCGCTTTCCTTCCCTTGGCTGTTCCATGCTCTCATTCGGCCCCGTCATGCACTTGTTATTCCCTCTTTGTCTACGTCTGTCTACATGTCCAACTCTCTTCCCTTTCCTTGCCCTCATCCTCCCCCTCTCCTATTCTCTCTTTCATATCTCTCCCCCTGTACTTACGATCAGTAAGCTTTCCGTCACTTGAAGCATCCATTCTTTTCCTATCTTCGTTCTAGAAAATACAAGTTTATTTTCATTTCAGTGATTTTCAGTTCGTATACCTTTTTTTTTACCATGTCAAATGGGAGAGTCGAAGAGATTCTAATTGATGAAAGAAATGCTTACCTGCAGTTAAGTCATGAGAGAGAGAGAGAGAGAGAGAGAGAGAGAGAGGACGCATGATTAGATAAGGGGATAATGGCAGTTACAGAAGGGGAGAATGACAAATTCTCGCTTAAATGCGGATACAACCGGAGTCCAAATCTCCATACAGGGCTCCTAGAAATCGATGAACAGTACGGTGAGAGAGAGAGAGAGAGAGAGAGAGAGAGAGAGAGAGAGAGAGAGAGAGAGAGAGAGAGAGAGCTTCCAAATGTCATAACAACCAACTCCACCTCATCCTCATCAAAATCACACAATGAAAATAACTAAGAATATAAGGTTGTAAATAACAAAGAGCTTCCAAAGAAGGAAAGGGTAACTTGGAAGGAATCGAAACTAACGGAGAGAAGGAAGTTGCAAAAACTTGGTCAAAACTCTTACTCTGCATTCGACGACTGGACAGGAATCGTTAACGAAAACATGAAATATAGCCATGTATAATAGCATAAGAGCTGCCAGTTGGTTCTGTAACACTATTCCTGTTCTCAGGAGCCACTACTTGAAGCAACAAAATAGCAAGAGCACAGACCGTGCGCGCGCGCAACACACACACAAATCGTTCATATATAGTACATGCATATTTATGTTACATGTAAATTCTTCACACACACACACACACATATAGCCATTACCCAAATTCTGTAGAATTAAGCAGCAGTCTATTTAAGAACACAGGAATTGACATAAACGGCAAAATCCAATCAATTTCAATGACACCATCTCTTCAAATATACGAATGTGACAATGTTTGAAATCGAGTATCCCTGGACCCTATTCTGCACGCATCGATTAACGGCCACGCATTCATTGTGTAAGTCTTTATTGTTCCTAAGACTGACAAGACATGAAGGATTCTAACATTTTTCTGGCACATGTCATTAATTTAACTCACGCTATTTTACAACGACCTGACCTAAATTCAACACTAGCTATAGAAAACATTTAACTCATGCTATTTTACAACGATCTGACCTAAATTCATCACTTTAGCTATAGAAAATAGAAAACTATGACAAGATTTACTGCATATGAATAATTATGTTCCATTTTCCAAGATGGAATACCCATTCCTGCAGCATGTATAAACAAGCATAAACAGAGCAAATGAGAAGAAAATCAGCAGCAGAATCGCATTACGATACTCACCAGCGTCAACAAGGATCCTCTTGTCATACCTCGCAGCACTTCCGGCATCTGTGGATAAAAAAACAGAAAATATGCAATAAGTATATCAGTCAAAACACTGAAGCCTCCAGGCAACGACAAACAAACAAATCATAATCTCTTAAATCTCGCGGTAACTGTCGAATTCGTACTCTATCATTATACGATTCTAAAAAATAAGAAGAAGAAGAAGAAGAAGAAGAAGAAGAAGAAATGTTACACGAGGACTAACACGTTAGTTTGCGTGGGAGCGGTTTTCGTGACTCGTTGTTTGTCTGCTTAATGTTATCTGTTTTGGCTCGTGTGTTTGGGATATCCTGGAGATGTAATAACAACTACAACAGGGCACCATGGCAGAGAAAAACAGAAGCAGCATCACTACTGTCTACATCCTGTCAACGCTCGAGAAAACAAAACTGAAAATAAAAGTAGAGCAGCTTACTGCACAATTATGTAATACGGGATTATCAGTTTTTCAATTAGCCAGCCACATTACAAAGGCGCGAGAGAAAATAAACGTTGGGAGGTATATAAAATCCAGTATTTGACATTAAATAATTGCACACAGAAAGACACACACACACACACACACACACATATATATATATATATATATATATATATATATATATATATATATATATATATATATATATATATATATATATATATATATATATATATATATATATAATATATATATTTATATAAACGCAACGTTATAATGCGTTTTTATTTACGAGACACCCAAAAACAGGAGCATCTAGTTTTAGTAGTGACAAGAAGAGGCAGGAAGAAAATGCAAAACATTAGGGTACTGCCTCCCCTCTCTTTACCCTTCTGTTGAACAGTCTTTGTTTTGTGGCCATTCGTCACCCTGCAGTCGCTCCTCCCCTTACAACCTCTTTCTATGCTAGGCAGCATTCTTTTTACCCTAAATTGTATTTTGCACAGCCTAGGTTGTTTTCTTTGTACCCTGGGTTGTATTCTTTATACCTTGGGTTGTATTTTTCTTTACCTAGGCTGTATTTTTTTTTACCCCAGGTCGTAGTCTTTTTAATCTAAGTTGTATTCTTTTTACCCTAGGCTGTATCTTTTATACCCTAGGTTGTATTCTTTTTACCCCATGTTGTATTCTTTGTACCCTTGGTTGTATTCTTTATACCCCAGGAAAAAATTGCAGAGCTGAGCTAATGACTAATAGCAATTGGAAACGAATATAATTAGCTTGCGTTATTTTACAATTAAAACAATCTCAACCTTAGCTTGAACATAAAATTTAATCATTATTTTATAAATATCTGTAATACAACGAAAATGTAAATTAACATAGCTCGTTAGCAAAAAGGGAAGTTCTGCTAATGTAGGATAGGCTACAGTACTTGCATAACCGTTGACCATTTTCGCTCGAAATGCCGATTTCTTATGGTAAAGAACAACTAAATATCTCGGTCATAAACCTTCTCTATTGCAAAAGTATATTAATACATAACGACCTTGTTGAATAACTCCGCCAGATTCATTTCAGCCTCGTACTCAGACTAATGCCACACACTTGAAAAAACCATCAGTTTATCATCGCGCGAACTAAAACAAATTGACTACAAGGCCAAATCGAACGAGCGTTATAAAAATCATGGTTAAAAGCCTTTGCGGCAACGAGGGTCTTTTTTCTGCTAATCTCTAAAACAAATGAATCATTTGTACATTCATCCTTTCACTGTTGTCCAGGTCGGGACCTAAAACGATTTTCATTGCGGTTTTCTTTTTTTGTAAGTCAAGGATATGAGGTTCTAGCAATGAATGAAATAATAATAATCATAATATTATTAATAATAAGGAATTCTCAAAACTTTATTTCCTAAACACAAACAACAGATAAAACTCAATGCATCATTCTTATTAGCATCGTTTCAGAGCCATCTAATGCCGTAACCGGAAGAGCTCTCATTTCTTGGAAGAGAGAGAGAGAGAGAGAGAGAGAGAGAGAGAGAGAGAGAGAGAGAGAGCAATAAATTACAACATAAAACGAAATACAGCTAAAGCTGCCCCTACAAGTCATGAATGACTGGATCTACTTTTCTGAAATGCAGAAGTAACGCCAAGCCCTGGTGGCGTTACAGAACTGGTTTTCTAAAGAGAGAGAGAGAGAGAGAGAGAGAGAGAGAGAGAGAGAGAGAGAGAGAGAGAGAGAGAGAGAGAGAAATTAACTTATTCTGTGATAATAGGTGTGCCAATCGCCCAATCTCTTGAATAACTTTCAACTTCTTTCCCCTGTATCATTCGAGAATATCATCCACCAAGAATCATATAATCATCTATAAATGCCAATACATTTTATAAACACACTTTGCTCCAACATTTAATGTCTAAAACAATCAATAAAACTTTCGCATATCTAACTTCAAAAACACAAAATCAAGCACTTTTGTATTTCAAGGTAACATACATTCACAGAAATATATACTCGTACATACGGCACACTCAGGGCTTCACTCCAACTACAACTTATGTTTAAATTCCCCGTCTCCCTACCGCTGAAGTTATCAGGATTCGTTTGATCAATCAGCTCTCGCAGTAATAACCTGCAATTTGCCACTCTTCATCTGAATGAAGCGATTCCAACAATTCGCCATTCAGTGCATTTCATGCAAGAGTGAAAATGCAAGCACACTCGCGTAAGCAGTGCTCACAAAATATCACCAGCTCTGTTCGACAATGTTTCGTGAATCGCTACAAGCAGTAAGAGTCCTGATTTGATCCACTTATATCGTTGGTGCATTTGCAGGAAATGCTTAAAGGTGCGATTCAGAATCACACTTTCTTGTAGTTCCGTATCGTCCATCCATTATAGTGCTTTTTCCATGTGCGGTGCTTCCATCCATCTGTGCATCTTTGTTAAAAGTCTAAAAACCGAGATAAACCTGAACTAAGGCATATATATATATATATATATATATATATATATATATATATATATATATATATATATATATATATATATATATATATATATATATATATATATATATATATATGTGTGTGTGTGTGTTTGTTTGTATCTGAATATATATATATATATATATATATATATATATATATATATATATATATATATATATATATATATATATATATATATATAGAGAGAGAGAGAGAGAGAGAGAGAGAGACAGAGACAGAGAGTATGTTCATGTTTCATCTTAGTATCATGTCTTTATTATCTTGGAAAATTTTCTGTTAATTGTTCTTTAAATAATTTTTCAAATTCTAAGTATGAAACGACATTAGAGAGAGAGAGAGAGAGAGAGAGAGAGAGAGAGAGAGAGAGAGAGAGAGAGAGAGACTGTTAAGTTCAAGGTTTTCGTTTAAAAATTCAACAGGGACCGGCACAGTCAACAGCAGGCTCAGTGTGGCGAGGCTGACGCTCCTCCTTGTGAAATGGACTGAGACAGATAAAGGAATCTAGGAACAGGAACCGATTCCCCAAAACTGTACACTCCGTCACAGGGCAAAGCAGTGAACGCGGGAAATGAGGCATAAAGCAACCGAAAAATGGACGAGAAATAATTTCATTTCAGGAGAGGAAAAGACGGCGGGGAGGCAGGAAACAGGGCGCAAGAGAGATCAATACCACAAGGACGACGAAGATGGAGGAGGAGGAGGAGGAGGCACAGCAGAGGAAGAGGAGGTGGGCGGGGGAGGGTCGTTGGGGATGAAAAGGAGATACGGGGGAGGGGTGGGGGTCAGAAGAATAAGAGGGGAATGAGAAAATCTAACAGATTATATGAGGAGGAGGAGGAGGAGGGAAGGGCCAAACAACAACAACTTCATGTCAGTGAATAATAGATTGGAGTGGAGGAACTCCGATCTGGGATGGGCAAAATGGATTGGCAAAAAACCCCGAAGGTGGGAGCGAAGAGTTGGTGCAAAACGAGCGGGAAAAAGATATACAAAACGTGCTTACGTCACACACACACAACCTAAAGTTAGTCGTATAAGGGACAAGAGCCCACCGCCCACCCCCTCTTTACCCAGCATCCCTTCTTCTTCTCCAAGATTATTGCTCTTCTCCCCTCTCCCATTTCTTCCCTTCCCTCTTCCATATCGCTCGCATCCTACCATAACCCCCTGTCTTTCCCATACTTCAACCAGCGTCCGTCGTTCGTCCCATCCGGGCTCCCAGCAAAGGTGCTTTTCTGCTCAAGAATTTCACTGTTTTCACATTAGTTACGAAAATAAAACAAGTATAGAATGCGCCGAAGAAACTTCGGCGCAATCGAGTTTTCTGTACAGCATATGATGCTGTATGAAACTCTCAGCCACGGCCCATGAAACTCTCAGCCGTGGCTCACCAAACTTTCAGCCATGGCCCGTTGGTGGCTTGTGTTGTTGGTACCCATAGCGGTGCCAGACGCACGATCATGGCTAAATTTACCTTTAAATAAAATAAAAACTACTGAGGCTAGAGGGCTGTAATGTGGCATGCTTGATGATTGGAGGGTGGTTGATCAACATAATAGTTTGCAGCCCTCTAGCCTCAAGAGTTTTTAAGATCTGAGGTCGGACAGAAAAAGTGCGGACGGACAGACAAATAGCCATCTCAATAGCTTTCCTGTACAGAAAACTATAAGTGCGCATCGACAAAGGACATTTAAGAATAAATGTTTCTACATAATGTGGCGACTATTTGAGCAAATCTGATCGCCAACTTCAGGTTATTTCACCCGAAGTATGTACAATATAATGTATATCTCAGGTGGGACGAACATTATATCTCAGGTGGGACGAAAGCCACTACAAATGTGCAACCCTCAAGCGAAACATCACTGCCATCATATTGGAGGAGATTGTTCTCGCTACACGGTTAGCACAATGTCTTCCTATAATGGACACAACCCCCTCGGCAATTAGCAGGGAGAATCCTCACAGTCTACAATGAATTTTCCAGCATCAACTGAAGCACGAGAGGAGAAGAGAGAAGCGGTCGCACAGGTCACTGACATTTCTGTCGACTCTTGAAAAAATCATTATTTCTGGCTCATGCAAAAATCGCAGAGCTTTCAGAGGCACCGTGTGGGTTATTTTCAGACAGTCAACTCTACTAAAACGGGAACTGTTTTAAATTTGCCATCCTTGCAACACGTGCACGTATAACATACCTTAAAAATTCCACTGTATATTACTAATGAGAGGAAAAGATATGCAACACGGTGATGTATTCTTTTTTCTTTCGAAACTAATTATTCCACTCTGAAGAGCTATACTGGCAAATGTTAAAATATTTAATTCTACACACGCACACACACACACATATATAGACATACATACTGTACATGTAAGTACGAATGTATATATTATATATTAAAATCAACACAATTACGTATGGAACAGAAATAAATTTGTGACTCACATGGGGATCGAACCCAGCTCTTTCAATTGAGAGCCCTGAGTTCGATTGCCATGTAAGCCAGTAATCCAGGAATGTGTATGTACGTATGTATATGTATATATATATATATATATATATATATATATATATATATATATATATATATATAATCAGTAAGCTACAAACGTCCTTCAATATCAATTCGCTCTACCTCGGAAATAATATATTTTCATATATGTTACCGACGGGGAATTTTTTTAGTTGATAATAAGTTCGTCGTCCCGTGGGCTACGGAACGACGAACTTATTATCAACTAAAAAAATTCCCCTTCGGTAACGTATATGAAAATATATTATTTCCGGAGGTAGAGCGAATTGGATAATAAAGGACGTTTGTAGCTTACTGATTGTATATGAATCACGGTGATGTGATAAAAGTCGTGTATATATATATATATATATATATATATATATATATATATATATATATATATATATATATATATATATATATATATATATATATTATATATATATATATTATATTGACTTTTATATTAACGTAAATTATGAAAAATATCTCTTAATACAGATTATAAATGATAAGTGGTCCTGCCCTTTCAAGTTCACTATTTATCGATTCTGACCAAAGGTCCAGGTTCGTATCCAGGCCAGAGCAGATTCATTTGGCAAATATATTTGCGACATCATATATATATATATATATATATGTATACATATATATGTATGCACACACACACACACACACACACACACATATATATATATATATATATATATATATATATATATATACACATGGTCTTTTAACATGTGTTATGAATAAATAAATCTTGCAAGTGAAATATGTTTTTATTTTTCTCGGTTAAGTCCTAGTCAGAGATAATATTCAAAATGAGAAATTAAAGTGTTGGCCTTCTCTGTAATGTATAAAATAAATATTAGGTACAAATTAACGCCTACTTTAACCCTCAGTGTACTTGTCGTCAAAAAAGGAGACCAAAAAATTCCGTAAGAGCTGAAGGATCCCAGACTACCCAAGTTCGAGGACTGAGGGAAAGGGAGCTTCGTGCCCTAAAGGGTTTTGTTCCCACTAACTCCATCCAAAGTGGTTTCCTGTGATGGTCAGTTACTTCATCTGCTGGACTTGCAGGCGCTTTTCTATTGCAAATGTTGAAGCACAAGATCAGTGCATCGAAAAACCTGAATACGATGATTATATTTATGTAATTACTAATGAGTCCATAAGAGATGAAAAAGGTTATTTGAAAGCTGTCAGATGAACAGCGAGAAAACCGATTTCCTAGCATCACTTTCAGCAAGCAAATAGAAAAACTAGGTTTTCATCTCTCTTGAAAACATCCATAATAAATTCCCCCTTGTGTAAGATATAAACATCTCCATACAAACTTCATCTGAAACTCTGGGAGTGAAGACTGAAACGGCAAATCCGCATTATTATTATTATTATTATTATTATTATTATTATTATTATTATTATTATTATTATTCAGAATATGAACAGTATTCATATGGAATGAGCCCACATGGGCCAGTGACTTGAAATTCAAGCTTCCAATGAATATCATGTTCATATGAACCAGTAGGTACTAGGAAATACAGAAAGAAATCAGTTGTGAGGAAATACAGAAAGAAGAGATTAGTTGTGAGAAGAGAAAAAATAAATTAACAAATTAATAAATAAATACATGAAAATGTCAGTAAAGTATTAAAGCACCATCCTCCCACTCCTGCGGACTCAAAGATATTCGGGTCATGGTTTTAACCTTTACGCATCACTGAGAGTTCCTGACAAAATTCCAGCTACAATCCTACAAAAGATGCTCTCTGCTCTGGAATGCAAGAGCATTTGCTACCATATGGCCAGCTTACTCACACAACAAAAGATTAAAAAAAAAATACTACAGTATATTTAATTCGCTGACTGTATCTCCACATTTCCCCCATGGCCCCAAATAAAACTGAAAGTAAATTCACTCACAATTAAGTACAACGTAGGCATTATTATGAGCAAAGGCAATTTTGAAAAATTAATTATTACATACGAGGACCTGGTAGTGGCCAAAGGACATCACTAAGCTTCATACTGACACACACACACACACACACTATATATATATATATATATATATATATATATATATATATATATATATATATATATAAGCTCAGCAGAGACCTTTGGCCACTACCAGGCCCTCGTACGTAAGAATTACTTTGTCAACCTTGCCCTCTACTCATAATGTTAGTGAATTTACTTTCTGTTGTTCTATTGTTGCTCTATTAATCTATTATATATATATATATATATATATATATATATATATATATATATATATATTTATATGTATGTATGTATATATATATATACATATATATATATATATACATATATATATATATATATATATATATATATATATATATATATATATATATATACACACACACACACACACACACAGTGCGGGTGTTTATGTATAAAACTAAAATTCATTCGTTCACATTCATATTAACTGGTTAAGAAAGCCTAAAAGATTGGTGCAAGAATTTCTGTTGGATTCAGTGGATTTTCCAGCAAGCATTTTACTGATGCAGTTTTGCTTGCGTTTTGGTACAAATTTTACAGTACATTTCACTTTTCTTCATCTGATCTTGGGTTTGATAACGCTGATAAGATCGAGGCTATAATGACAGAATTTCAGATGTTCATTTGCCTAAAAAAAAAAAAAAAGGAAACTTTTAATAGGAACTAAAGGACGAGTTTTGAATAATCTCATTGATACGACGACAACGGTTCACAATTTTTATCTCTGAAGGGAGGGGCAAATAACACGGATACACACGCCTATAAAAAATAGAACCTAGAGAATAAATGCATTTTGGATAGCATATCTTGGTGTTCACGCTATTGATACAATTTCAAACAATTTTACTGGCTAATGTGATGAAGCTGAAACGTCAGCTGCAGAAGTATCAAAATTACATTTTTCTTGTATTCCTGTAGATATACAAGCTTTCAGCATTACTCAAAATGCACCTGCACACATCCATAAAATTTCGGCTCACCCTGGATTGCTTTCACAAACTATGACGGAACCAAACTGCTTTCCAGAAAGTCTGGGCCAGAGCATCATTACAAATACGAGATCACCCAGACACAAGGGCAGTTGATGGCAGTTAAGTATACCTTAGTTTAACCAGACCACTGAGCTGATTAACAGCTCCCCTAGGGCTGGCCCGAAGGATTAGGCTTATTTTACGTGGCTAAGAACCAATTGGTTACCTAGCAACGGGACCTACAGCTTATAGTGGAATCCGAACCACATTATACCAAGAAATGAATTTCTATCACCAGAAATGAATTCCTCTAATTCTTCGTTGGCCGGCCGGAGACTCGAACTCGGGCCTTCCAGAGTGCCCTCCGAGAACTCTACCGGCTCGTCCAACGAGGAACTAGTTGATGGCAGTGATGCGGTTATTGTGAACCCAGAACTCTCTTTGCAAAGAGAACTCTCTCTCTCTCTCTCTCTCTCTCTCTCTCTCTCTCTCTCTCCTTCACACTGCACGCCTTAATTCTCTTCATCTGGAGTTTTTGTTTCACTCAGCTTACAGCGTAGTAAATAACGTAGTGGAGTGAAAAACGACACCATTACTCTGCCAAACCAATTACAAGAGTGACCTGTACCTGTGTTACAATTACGACCACCGTTATCACAACACTTACTTTAACAAGGTATTTCTGGGAATGGAACCAAAAGAAAAATTCAGTTAACATGGAACACGGAGGCAACTTTACAAGCCATCTTTTTCTGCTAATAACTCTCCAGCCATTCATTCATAAATTTCACACATCAGTACACGAACGCTGCCTCAATCCCGAGTAATTCTGTACAAGGTTTGAATTATCTTTACACAAAAGCCAGTAAATTCAGCAGACCAACCTCTGCTGCTAAAAAAAAAAAGCAGTAAAACAGTGATGGAAAATAAATAAGGCTGTGTGATAGCAGAAGCAAGAACTATTTACTAAATATTGGAACATATTTAACACTTGTAATTAGAGAACATTAACCTAACACTAACGCTCTGTTAGCCACATCCAAGAATTCGGCACACAGCATTGGCAAACTTTCTATTACCTGGAAATCTATTAACAACAACAACAACAATAATAATAATAATAATAATAATAATAATATAATAGTAATAATAATGGATTTAAGATTTGTCAACAATAATAGCAACACTATTAATAATGAATGAAAGACCTGGCAAATAACAATAAGGCAATATTGACGCTTATCTAGTTTCCTTTAATGGGATATGAGATAATAATAATAAAAAATAATAGAATACAGACGTCATACCAATATAATACAACAAACAAATCAATATAGAAACGTCTTCAGCAACCTGTTACTAACAACTAACTCATGGTATACAAAATCAACAAGCCTCTACAGAAGCAAACAAGCAAACATGTGTACATGAATAAAAAAATGAAGTCATTCATGAGAACTGCTTATTAACATTATTAACACAGTGCTATCTCATCATCAGAGAGAGAGAGAGAGAGAGAGAGAGAGAGAGAGAGAGAGAGGCAAGTTGCAAGGCTGCTGCCTGAACGGTGTATTGATCATAGATTCAAGGTGTGCACGCACCTTGCATATACGCCCTTCATAAATTCTACTACGCCCTATTACGCCTCTGTCTTGACGCTTGACGGTCAAAATATGCGACGTTTGTTTATCACCTTTCACCACACAACAAAGGGCAAACGTCCATCACACGCGCGTGTTCTTACACATCACACAGGGAAAACGTCCGTCACACGCGTGTGTTTTCTTTACAGCCTTTTATCTTCGTAAGTTCACAATTGTAAACAGTGGTAACTGGATTGTGCGAGATTAGCCAGTCGTGTGTGTTATTTCTACTCAAAGATTGCCAGGAAGCATCCACTTACTCCGCAATGAATAACTGATTTGAAACCAATTTATTCAGGGAGAGTGAATTACCATCGCTCCGTCGTAAAGCTGGGCGATTATAACACATGCATTCGTATTAATTTCGCTTGTATAAAAGAAATAATGCTGCGATTTCACAAAAACTACACCAGTAGTAAGAATTTTCTGGTACATCTCGTTATAGTTGAATTTGCTGACGAAATATTTTTTATTTATGCAATAGCTTCCATCGTAGAGAACGAACCAAATACAATTTAACATCTGAATTTTTTGCAGATTTATTCCATTATCTCTAAATATTAGGCCTCTTAAACAACGCTGGTTTCTTCCCCACTTGCCTTCCTCGTCAACACACCTATATTACTCTGGTATCGTTCGACTAACATTACAGGAACTTCATTGTTAAATTTCCCTGTACTTCATCACCCAAACCCCCTTCTATACCAGAGATGTGAATAAAATGGTATAATCCAAAGGTTTCACTGCCATAAATTACATTTCGTCGCTTCTCCAATCTGTAACAATTGGTAATTGACACTAAAACGCTGCCGGCAATTTTACGTCATTACAAAGACCTGCCCACCTTCAAATGACACATATGAATCACAAGATCTACATTACATAAAATTACCACAATTTTCCAATTGCTGTTGCATGCCAAGTGGTCGTCAAAGGATGCAGTCATTCACAAAAGTCCTGTCGGATAGGAATGGGATGGGATGGGTTCTCGACAACTGTGAACAATACTTCCTGTACAAAGACCGTGGCCCTCTTCTCTTTCTTACTGGTTGCTTGTGCAACCAAGAGTCCATGCTGGCATAAGACCAACTCAATCTAACAGCACAACCTCGGTTAAAATAAGTTTGTTTCAGTCACACTAACTGGATGGTCTTTCAAACTAGTCTAAATGAAATTTTCAAATGCTAGCCTTTGGACCCCTAAGAACGGCAGGAAAACTTCAAAGATTTGGAGAGAAACACAGAATTCAAAAGACTCGGGTTTATAGCGTATAATACACAAGTCTTTATATATATATATATATATATATATATATATATATATATATATATATATATATATATATATATATATATATATATATATATATATATATATATATATGTGTGTGTGTGTGTGTGTGTGTGTGTGTGTGTATAACTTATTCACGAAGATATTGAACTTGATGAATGTATAAATAAAGGCATTTGCCTTTATACATATATGTACAGTACATATACACACACATATGTATTCTGCATATGTATGTATATATATATATATATATATATATATATATATATATATATATATATATATATATATATATATATATATATATCATAAGAAGAACGATTATAATGG
>NC_089752.1:97436557-97514057 GCF_040412425.1 Macrobrachium rosenbergii
GGACAAGAAAGAAAGCAGAAGCTAGTCAGCTAACTTGCAAATATAACATTACTAAACGTGTATACCAGACACTGAGCTGTACGTGAACAAGTGCAGAGCGCGGCCGATGATTATTGGTGAAGAAAGGAGTGTGAAATGTGCCGGGCAAGAAAGACATGACCTAAGTTACCAGAACAAACAAACAAACAAACAGGTGTGCAGGGTAAAATGGAATGTAAAAGCGAACGAGTCCTTTTTTTCGTTTTGTGAGCGTTATGAATCATAGCTGAAGCAGTGGCACTTCCGTAGTGCAGTTTTTTCTTCAACTCAAACAATCCATCCTATTTCAGAACATGTGGCATACAGACACACCTTTGCCGTGTATATGTATACAAAACCATCTTTACAAAATAGCAGAATCTAACAGCTGTCATGATAAGAAATGGTGTGGTGATAGTAGTATAGAGTTGAAACAATCACCCTGCAACGCATTAAAAGGGATACTGCTGCCATGTTTTCAGTTCTGGAAATGAAAAATGATTTAATACAAAATATTCATGAGGTCAAAATTTTCCAAAAGTTTTACAACGTTTAATGTGTACTATTTTGAATAAAGACATTAATTCTAACAGAATTAATTGTGCATTTTTCATAAGAAACATTCACTGTTTTGGTGTCAGAACAAACACCCGCAGGATAGAACCCTTATGGCTCCTATCATTAAACTAAGAAAACAAATGCTGTCCTTAAAAACAACACGATGCAACGCAATTGAAGTTATAATGAGAATTAAAAGAACAGAGGTTTTAAGCGGACATCAGCCATAACCGTCGTCGTTCCTCAAGGACTACCGCCTGCAAAATGACTGCAATACACATAACGAATTTAACATTGATTATAGGACATTCTTACCCCCATATGAATATGGGTCGTGAACCAAGACCTCCAAGAGAGAGGTTGGTTATCGACAAAGCTCAAGAACCCACTTAATGTTCGATACACTGCTGACAAGCCATATCCATAATAGTATACTAACTCTGAATAAAGAGGCCATTTCTCAACTTGAAAGACACGAAGAATGTCGTTGTGGCTCAAAGCTGTGATTGTAGTGGTAATAATAAGCTACTGAGAAAAATATCTTGAGGTGTATTCAACAAATGAATTATTCACCTGCTCACACAGGTACAACATGAATACAATTCTTTGTGACATGTTCGTCTAACATTCAAGACGAGAAGTTAGAAACGAAAGATCAGAGCACATAAGGCTGATGGACTAAATTTTATAGGAACAGAAGTCCTTTCTCTTAAATAAGAGATTATTGGTAACATTATGGTATAATGGTAATAACAATCGAATGTGAGACAAATTTCAGAAATCTCTGTTTTCCTGCCACTGCATATACAGAGCCCACCAAAGACGTGTAAGTCGTATTTACACATCCTTGTGTAAATAATGGTATTGTGAAAGTGGACTTACACATCCGTATATCCACTTTCACGTTACTAGTATTCAGCAACTAACAGCTCAATGTTTACAAGGCCTTTCTCAGCAGAATATTGAATTGCGTCAGTCTCTACCTGAAAACAAACCGTTCGCTGTTAATTTCGCGAAAAAATATTTCTGAATTGAGTTTCCAAGCAGTCGTTGCATTCATAATAGAAATATATCTTTTTTTTCTATTAACTCAGCGACATAAGCTGTTACAGTAATTAACGTAAATTCATAAACACGGCGTAATCTGACAGCTTACGTTAGCTAGTCTGAAGTCGTGCTATTCTGTTCAGACGCCAAGGTATCAAGGCATTTCCTTCCTCAGTGACAGGCATCCTGACCCACAGACATACTTCATACAAGGCAAGAATATCTCAAGCCGCTTCAATTTAAGATTTCATTTGTCTGTCACATGCGTTAACACAATAATAATAATAATAATAATAATAATAATAATAATAATAATAATAATAATAATAATAATAATAATAATAATCTCTACAGAGAGCTTTCGGGAATCTGTTCGATTCCCCTTTTAAATATAAGTACCCATACATAACTGTGAATTTGTTTCTTCATTTCAAGACTATGAGTACTTTTTAATAATAATAATAATAATAATAATAATAATAATAATAATAATAATAATAATAATAATAATAAAAATAATAATAACTCTCAGCATCACCACCATCAGCAGACTTGTTACTATCATTCAAAATACAAAAAATTTTCGTAAGAAACGGTCCAAAATGCTTGCATAGAGCAGAACGGTAACTGGCAAATCAATAGCAAGTAAACAAAAATAAACACGCGCGCACACCCGTACACACACACACACACATATATTGTATGTATGTATATATGTGTATATATATAAAAGCAATGTTATGCCGTAAAACTAGGACAATGGTGCACGGCACCTCTTTGAAACTTTAAAGAAAGCCTCAGCATTACTGACTAAAGGGCGACTGTTCCCAGGCTTACACTAAAGGGAGTGAAACATTTTTGGCTTATGGCAACGTGACATCGTGGCACGTGAACCGAATGTCAACACTGATATCCCGGAGAGCAAGTGGCAAGAATTACATTAAAAGTCGTAAGCATGAAAGGAGATATCAGAAGCTTCCTGTTGAAGTAGAACCCATGAAAGCTAATAAAACCACATAAATTTCAGTGGCGATCTAAATCACAATCTCCATCACCGGATAAAAGGAAACCACAATTTCGAACAATTTCATCTAAAAGAAGAAAACACAAGGCTATTGTATCCCCGACGGATCAGAATTCTAACAATGGAAGGGTCAAGATCTTGAACGTGAGGCACTAAGACCTTCATCTCTGTAGTATACGATTCCTTATAAACAATACCCAGTTCTCTCGCTGGGAGCTATGAAAAACAAAGCTTCGTTGAACACTAACGTTATCCTAATACTTCTGGGATGAAACCCTACGGAGTCATTCAGGCTAAATAGTTAAGTATATCTTAGTAACAGCTCTCCTAGAGAAGGCTGGCCCGAAGGATTAGATTTAATTTACGTGGCTAAGAAGCAACTGGGTACCTAGCAACGGGACCTACAGCTTATTGTGGAATCCGAACCACATTATGACGAGAATTGAATTTCTACCACCATAAATAAATACCTCTAATACTTTACTGGCCGGTCGGAGAGTCGAACGCTGGGCCAACAGCGTGCTAGCCGAGAGCTCTACCCACCCCTCCAATGAAGAACTTAGTCTAAATAGTGATGAGGCTGCTCGTCCCTTGGAGCTGCTATGGATCAGCAACATCTCCATGCAAGAACTTGATATCAAATCTTAGAACTACAAAATGGCCGTTTGACATCAGTCGAACTATCTTTTACGAGGAAGGAGGGAGACACTCCAGTATAACCAAAACGTTCTCTCCTCAAAAGAAAAACCCAGTCGAAAGAGAAGTTTGTCCTCTGATGGACTTTCTTCTCCAAAGTGAACGGTGCTTTAGAAATGACCTTGATGAGCTTATTCATCTATCTCGTCAACTTGAAAGTTGGTTCTTATTTTCCTTCAGTTATGATTCACCGACTATGAATATTGGAAAACACCCGGTTACATTCCGGTTTTCCCAACAACTGGACGTAGCCGAAGCTAATCGAAGTTATTCCAAGTGACGGACTTCAGTCCAGTACAAATAACAACAGGAGGTTAGACGAGTGGTGACACCGCCTATCCGTGTTGTCTGAAGATTAATAGCCGCTTCTATCTCATATGTTCATTGTGCAGGAAATGGCATAAAAAACAACATACTTTCATTATAACACGGGTAGGCGAACACGCGCATAAAGAGCGATGAAAATACGAAGACACTGAATATGTGAATACGTTAGATACGCATAGCACAGAAAATGAGAGAGAGAGAGAGAGAGAGAGAGAGAGAGAGAGAGAGAGAGAGAGAGAGAGAGAGAGAGAGTTACTGGCCTTGTTTCAGAACCGTGCTACTTAATGCCCTTTATAATAGTTTAAAACATCCTAACTACCATCCAATTAAAACATTGACAAAAATGTATTAATCACATAACCAAATTCCTCCTAAGCTTCTCCCACGCACATGCGTTTGTTTTCGCATTCAGCCACTGTGGCTCGTGCCCCTTTCCTCCTGGGCATAGCGGGCACAAAGGCCGGAAATGCCCTATCGTGCACTCTTCCGTATCCGCCGACTCCGCCTCTCACCCAAACCCATAAATTGATATCATCCAGAGAGGCATCCGTCAGTCGGCCCGACCGCCCATGTCCTGGGCACGACCATTACCTCCCCCCCTTCTCTGGGTTGGGGTCGGCACTTAGGTTTAGCAGAGATTTAACCAAAAATGGATGAAACTGCACAATTTGTATTTCTCTTATTACGAATGCTAGTACCTACTACTATTAATCTTCCTAAATATAATACCAATACACAGGGCAATCAACATTTACATACTTTTAGTATTAAAAAGATTCAAAGAGAAGGCGAAATTCCTTTCTTTATCTACTACAATTCACCTTCGACAATAAGGGAACACAACATTTACGTGCAATTTGTGTTAGGAGGAATTTACTAAAAACAAAAATACCATTTCCATCTTCGTTTAATATAGCTCTGCTAGTACCACTGCTACTGGTGTTACAGTACTACTACTACAGCACTACCATTCTAGGGCAATAACAGTATATCTTAGTTTAACCAGACCACTGAGCTGATTAACAGCTCTCCTAGGGCTGGCCCGAAGGATTAGATTTATTTTACGTGGCTAAGAACCAACTGGTTACCTAGCAACGGGACCTACAGCTTATTGTGGAATCCGAACCACGTTATGACGAGAAATTAATTTCTATCACCAGAAATAAATTCCTGTAATTCTTCACTGGCCGGTCGGAGAGTCGAACGCTGGGCCAACAGCGTGCTAGCCGAGAGCTCTACCCAACCCTCCAATGAAGAACTAAAATAAAAACTGATACATCCTAATAGAGAGACGTAAAAACTATAATTCTTTCTTTATCTATAACAGCGACTGAGATGTATTCACTCCCGTCAAGGAAAAGGTATCATACAAAAAACGCTAACACTAATAACTGAAGCATAGCCCCAAGGCATGACACAAGACTATATATAACCCGTTAGCGCTTGAGGAGAAAATTCCATCCACGGGGAATGTCGTTAGGCAAGTGCATTGTTTACGCCGTGTTGTTCTTCGCTCATTACAATACAATAGCAGTTCAGGAGTCAACACTATTTTTCAGAACGAGTAACTCCTTTGTTATCTGACATGTTTTCAAGTACTACGAGATGATGATGTTATACAAAAATTTTTACAGTTTACTTATTTTTTATTTTATTTTTTTATTCCAGGACCACAGTTTAACGGCGCAGACATAGAAGACAAGCTGCCTTTCAAACCACAGGCTAAATTAACAAGCTACAAAACCTTAGTGGGCCACAGCGATCACGAGTCACGTTACTGTGTTAGCAATGACATTATCACGATTTTCCTACCCTGGCCAAGCTTGTGTAAACCTGGGACCCACGTCGGCCATTTCTGAAAAAAGAATATGCTTTGCTTATGGAAGCTTTCATGTAAAATTTTGTCGTTTCTAGCCCAGAAGATGCTTTGTACCATGTTCAGGTGAGAGTGATCTTTTAGTTTTGGAAGAAGCAAAAGAAAATGTGACAGTTTACGTCATACATATACATACATCCGATGGACAAACTACAATGAAAAAAGCTTACTCGCCTTTCAGCTTTGGTACTTAGAACTGTTTTAATTAATATAACATTTTCATCACTAATGTTATCATTGATATGCTCAATGGGCCCCGAAGAATGAGACTGCCAGTAAATGAAGAGCGAGAGGGAAAAAATCAGGACTAAACGGACGCAACAATCTAAACAAAGAACGACACAAACAATAATGACTTCAGACTTGAAATTTCACGGAATTGCCAAATGACAGTAAACGTAAACTTTTGTTTTTCAGAAGCCACGAAGGTTGACGACATCTGAGAACACCATATTTACTTGCGAACTAAAAACTCACGGTGTATAAAAAAAGTATGCAATTCATTTTCGATGAAAATCCGTCTTTCCTCCCGTAAAAGCAATGAAATAACATAAAAATTTAAAGTGTTACGAAATCATCTAACAACCCAGTTACAACCAACAAGCCAATCTAATTTACAAAATATTTCTCGAATTCCCCAGAAACACAGCCATAAGCGATCTCATTATGTCATTGGTGGTTTCGCTCAAGCAGTGATTAAGGTTCACTCCTTCCCCGAGACCGTTGCAGTGTCACTGAGAAAAATCATTCGAAAATTACATCTACATACTTCTTGGGATTCCAGTGTAATTACCAAGAGGCCCCACACATGAAGAGTCAATGGAAAGACACACACACACACACACACACACACACACACACAAACTTATAAATAAAATAGTTCCTCGCTGGGTGAACGGGTTCCGTTCTCAACTACCACTCTGTTGGTCGTGAGTTCGAATCCCCGACCGGCCAGTGAAGAACAAGAGGAATTTGTTTCTGGTGATAGAAATTCATTTCTCGCTATAATGTGGTTCGGATTCCACAATAAGCTGTGGGTCCCGTTGCTAGGTAACCAATTGGTTCTTAGGCACGTAAAAGTAAAATCTAATCCTTCGGGCCAGCCCTAGGAGAGCTGTTAATCAGCTCAGTGGTCTGGTTAAACTAAGATATACTTAACTTTTAAAATAAAATAGACAGAATTTGACCAAAAGGCAAGATATTCTGTTTATGTTTTATATAAGGTTGTTGTTTCAGAGATAGAATTATAATATATATATATATATATATATATATATATATATATATATATATATATATATATATATATATATACATACATACAATATATATATATATATGTGTGTATATGTGTTCCAACTTCTTTTAGACTTGTATGGCCCAGTATATATATATATATATATATATATATATATATAAATATAATTAGATTGAATGCAATTCAGGATTATCCAAAAATATAAGGGAGAGAGAGAGAGAGAGAGAGAGAGAGAGAGAGAGAGAGAGAGAGAGAGAGAGAGAGAGAGAGAGAGAGAGAGAGAGAGATTTACGAAAATATCAAGATAAGGTGCAATCTAAGTAAACAATCCTACGCTGTGCTTTCAAACAATGTGCATGTTAATGACAAGCTTCACATGAATGTACCAAAAAATCATATTCTCAGAGCAAAAGGGATAAACAACAACAAAGCTCCCCTAGAAAGGAAAGCGACGGTGACAGGATTCGTAATTGTAAACAAGGGAAAACAAAAACAAGAAAAAAATGGATGTTGCTCCCGTCAAACTATGAAACGCATCCGGCATGGACAACAACGGTATGTCACCGCGACTAGGGCGTATCCTTCAGTTATACATAGATCTTAACCATTATAACCATGATCACATAGGCATATATATATATATATATATATATATATATATATATATATATATATATATATATATATATATATATATATATATATAAATTATTCTGTAATACTATGATCACCAAATTTTAACACAAAGTATGTGAATCACTCTCCTTTTTTTTTGTTAATTCTGGAACTGGGCCAATAGCCAGGCGCTGGGACCTATGAGATCATTCAGCGCTGAAAATAATGCTTAAACAATTGTAAGGAGAGGGTGGAAAGAAAGACGGAGGAGAAAATGAAGCGAGGTGTAGCAGAAGGGAATGAAGGGGGTTGCAGCGAAGGGCCGATGGGACGCAGCAAAGAACCTTAAGTAATGCCTGTAATGAGGTGCGCTGACGGCACTACACCCATACGTGGCTTTTTTTTTTTTTTTTTTACTTCGGCGTTTCTCTTAACGGAGGTCGTTTGGTGGACAACAGAAACTTCCCTCATTATCCCCACAAGCTTTCCAAGACCAACAACTTCATGAAAAGAAATTCACAGTAACTCTACATGAAACCTTGCACCGGATAGCCTACACACTTACTACTGTACACTGTGAACGAACGTACTCTAGACTCAATCGTTTTTCCTCCAACTCCCAAATTCGTCTTAGTTTCTACAGGTGTTCATGATCTTTTGATGTATGATAAGATCTTGGTTTACCATAAGTGGATCCTCGTATTAACCTAAACAATCTTCTTTTCTTGTTGGAGTGATTAAGTTAACTTTGTTCTTCCGAGTTCATAAATTGACAGACACATGTGCTTTCCTTTCCTTTATCTGAAACAGAAGCAGCAATAAATTTACATGTGTACGTATTAAATATTAATACATATAGTGCATATATATAAATAATATATATATATATACATGTATATATATATATATATATATATATATATATATATATATATATATATATATATATATATTATATTAATATATATGGCGAAAGTCGTCCAACGAAGACTGAAACTACAGGTAAACTTTGTGATATTGTGATATGACAAAGTATTGGATTTCATGTATGCGTCGGTCTGCTGCCCCGAGGCTGACGAAGTAGAAGCAACGACGCTAATTTAACGAAGGTCTTAAGCTGATGCTATTACCATTGCAATGACTCTGTTCAAATGAAGTTTGGCTAGTGTGAATATGTTTAATGATACTGCCAATTAGTACATCAATGAAATTATGCTTATTAGCTGGCATTTTTTCACGATTAAAAAAAAAAGACTATTGTAACATCTTCCATCCACTAATGTCAAAAAGCAAGTAGGATTGATTTACAAACGAGAGGACTCGAAAGCCATTTTCACCATAGAAGTTCTCAACATCTGATGTTTGCTTATGGTCAATAATGCGTAAATAAATTAAAGGATAATATTTTATGTCAAACTGAACATAATCATGCGAACTATATATATCTATACATTATATTATATATATGTATATATATATATATACATACATGTATGTGTGCGTGTATGTTTTTTCTTCTTTACTGCAGAGAGCCAAGCGTCTTTGTCTCGCTTAAACCGATGAAAACACGCAAAGGAAGAGTGAGGAAAGGAAAGTATAAGCGAGGGTAAAATCAGGCGGAAGCAAAAGCCTCACCTCTTTTATAATGCGACACCATAAGGGTGGGAGGAATAAGGAAATATGGTATGCAGCACGATATGATAAGCAAAAGAGAAAGAAGGAAAAGAGAAGAAATATCTTGCGTCGCATCTGCTTCCCTTCCTGGGTACGTGAGGTTACTGCTATGGCAATGTAAATAAATTATTCCCGTCCTCACTAAAGTCTTTCTTTACCACTTTTCGCGTAAAAGGTGGTTTTCGTACTTCTAGTGTAATGCAATAAGTAATTTGGGTTTTGCCTTACTTTCAAGTTCCTCCTGTGTTTTTTATTTGTTTTTTGTTTATATAAAAGGAAACGGCCCGTAAAAAAAGAAAAATATCCAAATAAACCTGGTAAGGCTTTGCGTAAAATTAGTATAGCGATAAACATCTGTGAATAACCGCTTTACATAAGGTTCTACAGCTGTTGATGGCGGGGAACGTTTTTTTCCTAATTCCTTGTCACCTGTGTGTGTGTTAGAGAGAGAGAGAGAGAGAGAGAGAGAGAGAGAGAGAGAGAGAGAGAGAGAGAGAGAGAGAGAGAGAGTGTATAAATAGCATCAGGTTTGTTTAAAACAGGTGGGGTGGGAATGAAGAGATGTGTGCGGAATCTTGCCTCATGTTGACAGAGGGAAAGAACACATTTTCATCTCCAAGCCATTGAAATCGGTCATGGAGACGGACGACTAAAAATAGTTCAAAACATTCGTGGTTCCACGAAGACGAAAAGGTCTGAGAAAAGTCACTTGTTAGTGCAGGCAGGGGAGGGGAGGGGTCTCCCCGAAAGGTGGGATCAAGTTATTATATCAAAAGGTCCCTCACAACCCTCGAACCGGATGGATATGTAACACTCTGCCTCTGTGATTCCAACGCCACAATGTCTTATAAATGTGATTTGTAGTTAGTGTAATTTAAAAAAAAAATCATTATGGTGAAACCATTGTCAGTCTGTGCACAGGTTAGGAGATCGTTTGATTTGCAAGTGAATTAAACGCATGCACATACACACGCAGACTCATTATATATATATATATATATATATATATATATATATATATATATATATATATATATATATATATATATATATATATATATATATGTGTGTGTGTGTGTGTGTGTGTGTGTGTGTGTATGTATGTATGTATATGTGTGAGTGTATGAGCAAAAATCATGGTAAATCTAAATTTCACAAGGATTTCAGTTACGACTATATTTTTTAATTCAAAGCCCAGGTGGTAGTCACCGGATCCGTAAAGAAGAAAACCAGCTTATCCACAAGTTCTTAGAATTATTATTCTTGGCGAGCACTGTGTTGAGCATTTCTCCTTCTAAATATAATACATACTGACGGGATGTAAGTCACCCTAAAATATAGGTAATCTAATATGTTAATAACACAAAAGCATGTCCCCTAGAATTTCTGATTTCCTGTCACTGGAGGTGGTGGAATATCTCTGCTCGACAGACAATTTTTCTGATAAGCGTCCTCGTATCCCTTCCAACAGACACAGACGGGAAGACAGACAGAAAGACCAGATCTAGGCAAATACTGAAGCAAGTATTGGAGACGTTTCGTAACAGCCTTCTCCATGAATTCGAGTGCTCCCGCTAAAAGAGACAGACAAACTAACAAGCAAACCACATACATACATACCTCCTTATGGTGGCAATTAATAAACAGTTCAAGTAACAGTTACTGATCAAATACACATAACACTCTGACTTCAAGTTTCTAAACTCCTCTCTCCATTGTTAAAACTCTATCCAATTACGCAAATAAGGCTTCTTCATCAATATCACACAATACCCATCTAAAATAAGGTCCGTCCACTCAGTTCAACTTCAAAGCTCCATTAGTCATCCCACTCACAGTATATCAATAGAAGGCTTTCGACTAGTTTTTATTCGTCAGTCAAATGCACAAAGAGAGAGAGAGAGAGAGAGAGAGAGAGAGAGAGAGAGAGAGAGAGAGAGAGAGAGTCTTGGGATTGAACCAACTATTTGAAGCTTGCGTTTCTCCGAGCATCATTTACAGTGACATTTGCCCTAACTTGTGTTTGTTCAGAAGACACAAAATGGCCCGTCCATTTGGAAGTGGCAGACAACGCGGCTCCTACCTAATCTCCAACAGCATTTCCATCATCTCTCAGCCAACTATTCTTCTCAAGTGGGGGGCAATTGCTTCTTCAAGTAGGCCAAGGGTTCTCGGTCTCCATCTCAATCGTAACTCCGCTTCAATGGCCCTTACTTGTTCGCCAGAGATATCACGCACACACACACACAACGACCAAAAGGCCTCACACAGTCTGCTGCTTGGGTTTCGCTTTGTATACTTCAGTGTACACACATACAGTATATATATATATATATATATATATATATATATATATATATATATATATATATATATATATATATAATATATATATATATATATATATATATATATATATATATATATATATATCCATGTGTGTGTGTGTGTGTGTGTGTGTGTGTGTGTGTGTGTGTGTGTGTGATAAAAGAGAATCTCACTCTTTTATGAACAATAATTATTGTTCGTAAAGAAATGGTAAGGTCTTCCATTCTCAATTTTGTTGTGTATATATATATATATATATATATATATATATATATATATATATATATATATATATATATATATGACTGTGATAGTGGCAATTATAAGAATTACAAAAGTATAACGTCATTAGTATACCAGGGGAAGTATATGGAAGGATTTTGATTTGGAAAGTACGACAGATGCAAGAAGGATTGATAGGAGAGGAACAGTGTGGGTAAGCATGTACGATCAACTGACTTGTAAAAAAGTTTACTGCTTACATGGAACTAGAAAAACCTTATGACAGAATCGACAGAGGTAATGTAGAAGGTGGTGAGGATGCTGGTGCAGAAGACAAATTACAAACAGCGATTGAAAGTTGGAGGTGAAACGTTACAAAACAGACCAAGGGAAGTGACAGGTTTGGTGTACAAGTGGGTCGGAGGCAAGCGTGTGAACTGTCTCCAAGTTTAGTTAATATCCTCTGGATAGTTACCCGAAGAGTCAGAACCAGGAAACATGACACTGGTGTAAAGTAGTGGGATAAGAAAATGAATTACGAATGGAGTGTGGAATGGTTGATGTTTGCAGGTGTAAAGGTGCTGACTTGGGACCCCAGAGAATATGCTGAAACTAGTGAAGGAGTTTGAAAATGCCGGCAGTAAGGAAAGTTGAGAGTAAAAGCGAACAAATTTTGGGTTGTATGGTAAGTAGAAAGCAGAAAGATGGAGCACTGAATGCTAAACTAAATTATGGAATAATGGAAACCGTTGATTCAGCACTGACGTTTGAAGAGTAAACATAAGAGATGATGGTAAGATGAGAAAAGAATATAAATCACTCCATCATTGTAGCCAGGAAGGTAGGTGAGCCTTGCAGTGACTGTGTCAACAAACATGGGAATATATATATACAGTGTATATATATATATTATATATATGTGTGTGCGTATATGTATATATATACAGTATATATATATGTATATATATATATATAATTATATGTATATACATTGTATGTATATATACGAATTTTGATCACATACACAGTGAAATTTTTATATTCATAAAATTAAACTACAAATGTCGTTGAATATCCAATTCGCTCTACTTCGGGAATATCACCGCAAGGGAATTATAAATGATAAAGGATTTGGTATATACTGTACATACATTTACATATACATTGAAATTCTCTCATATAGCTAACTTATATTTAAATTTTATTAATCAAAATTCTCAACAATTAACCATGTGAAAGGAAGATTTCGATACAGTCTCACTTTTAGATTTATTGATGATCTGTTATCTTTGAGTAATACGGATATCCAAGTTGATGTCCGGTCTAGATATTCTAAAGGCCTTGAAGTTTCTAATACTAACTAATATGGACACCTTATAAGTTAGGTACATTTTACATACTGATAATAATAATAATATCAAAATCTGGACGCTGGGCATAGTAAGATCTCTAATTATGGTAAAAAGCTTTTCTTTCTATGAAGGAAATATCTTGCGCTTTCTGCCTTGCATTATGTTAATGTGTGTGAAATTTTATATAATTTTCTCTTTAAATGATCATAACGGAATTCTCACTGTGCTTATGATATTATCATCATCTATACGTTGCCTTTTAAATATAATAGCTTGTACCCACTACTGCCCTGCTTTTGCTCTTTAATCTCAATTTCCCCGCTTATTTAAGCAGAGGCTGACACTTGTGGTACATGGGGCTGTGAATTTCGCTTCGAGAAGGCCTTGAGCCACCACCTGGTCCGAAGTCCAAGTCCACATCAGTTGCAATCATTTAGTGAACCTTGTCCTTAATTAAGTTCGTACACTGTGATCTTAATTGTTTATACATGACAATAACTTACGTTGCTTTATTCTTTTGCTGACCGATATTATTCATCTTCTACTGATTAATATCATTCTTAATTTTTCCCTGTAATAATGTTTATACATACATGAAATAAGTGTGTGTCTATGTGTATGTACAGTACACGTATGTGTATGTATATATAAGCGAATCCCACAGGAAAAAGACAGGTAGAAGTTCAGTACCAAGCGCTTTCACGTTTATTGCCTGTCTTTTTCCTGCGGGATTCGCTTATACACTGAAGTCACGTGCATCCACTGTGATTTTTTAAGCGTATATATATATATATATATATATATATATATATATATATATATATATATATATATATATATATATATATATATACAAGGCAATAAGTGAAAAGGAGATTCCATATATATATATATTATGTATGTATGTATGTATGTATGTATATATATATATATATATATATATATATATATATATATATATATATATATATATATATATATATATATATATATATATAAAGGATGGGACAAAAGTTGAGCGCATACAGAAATTTTGCAATGGAAAATAAACTCTAACTGCAGAAATTAACTATAAAATTATATTATCTACTTAACTATCCAGAAATTACATTGTGTGTCCAATATGAAATCCATCTGCTTCTGAATACCAGTGACCCGCCTGACAACCTCCGCTCATGCTCCAAATTCTGATGTTACGCTACCATTAAGCCACTGACATGTTCTTGGTCTTTTAGCTTTAACAACCCATTAAACGTGTCCCTATACCAAGTTCTTCGTTGGGAAAGTGGGTTCCGTTCTCAGCTAGCACTCTGCTGGCCGCGAGTTCGAATCTCCGACCGGCCAATGAAGAATAAGAGGAATTTATTTCTGGTAATAGAAATTCATTTCTCGTTATAATGTGGTTCGGATTCCACAATAAGCTGTAGGTTCCGTTGCTTCCGTTGCTAGGTAACCAATTGGTTCTTAGCCGCGCAAAATAAATCTAATCCTTCGGGCCAGCCCTAGGAGAGCTGTTAATCAGCTCAGTGGTCTGGTTAAACTAAGGTATACTTTATACCAAGTAATCTAAAATGAAGTCAACTTGGCTACTCGTTCAGTCCGCTTTTCTGGGGATGTTTAACTAAAAACAGACAATATTACAATAATTATATAAAGAATATAATAAAAAATTAAGTTACACTCTACGAATGATCTGGATGTTGTTGCAAAGTAGCATGAAACGGAACTCTGGCAATTGATACAGATCGTAAACAATAAAAAAGACTTAACTCGTTCAGATCCGAACAAAAACGAATAAAAGGTCAAAAACCCAGTGTGTAACTCCCTGCAGAACGCGAAACAATCAACGTCAAGAGGCTGACCAGCAGGGAAAGAGACCCAAATCTGATCCCAAATATTATTAGTCTACGACAAGAGCTATACGGCCAATAACACCCTACAGCAACCATGTTCTCTGGACGTTGCTACAACTCACTGGGATCCCTAAATCCCCAAACCAAAATCGCATAAGTTATATCCTTCCGTTCCCCTGCTAAACCAACCCTATTTTGGACTCTCGATGAAAGGGAGACGATTTCCAATAACTGGAAGCCAAGTTGTAATATATATATATATACACATATATATCTATGAGTGTATATATATATATATATATATATATATATATATATATATATATATATATATATACATACATACATGTGCGTGTGCGTGAGTGTATAAAACCGCCCGATAGCGAATCACTGGCTATTTTAAAAATATACTTGGGGCACACAACAAATGAACCAAAATGACAAATTTTTATGTGCCACTTACAAGCATTCTAAACTGGTAAAATTGTAAACATGTTTTAAAAGTGGAAATATCTTAACCTCGACGAAAGGCTTCATAAAAAGCAAATGAAGAACACATATACCTAACGCTTACAATTACACAGGTCCCGACCATTCGGTAAGGTGCATCAATTTGATAAGGTACATCAATAGTATTGTAATTCTAGTTTATTAGTTTAGTATCGATGTACACTATACGCACAGTTGGAGGAATGGGAGGAAGCGCGATAGTCTATAATAATTGCCAAAACGGGTGGGGAGAGAGAGAGAGAGAGAGAGAGAGAGAGAGAGAGAGAGAGAGAGAGAGAGAGAGAGAGAGAGAGAGACAGAGAGAGAGAGAGGCTGGACGTGCTCTTATAAATGGAGAGAAAGGGATAGGCGGCAGATGAGAATGTGATGCCACTGGCAAAAACATTATAGAATATCCTGGACTCAATCATCAATAAAAGAAAGAATACCATGGAACGGTTAGGTTTAAAGTGAAGGCGAATCTTTCACAGATGAAAAACAAACTGTGCATTGATTCAAGATGATTATACGGTATCTAATACAAACTGTTCACATTTCTAGAAAAATTATAAGAACACTGTAGTGCTGCACATTATTCAAATGATTGTAAGTATGAAACTTGCACAAAAAATGGACCTTTAACCTTGCTATATACTTATATTTCACAAATTTCTGTTGAGGACTTCAACCTAAATAAAAAAAAACTTCAAGACCTTTTGCTGCATCAAATGTTAATTAGAAAAACGTCTTGACCGGAGTACAGCCTTTTTTATCAGGTTAAAAGACTTGGCTAAAACAAGCATACGACTGAGAAACGAAGTTGTTTGATAATAAGGAAAGCTTCTCTTTTTACGTTGGCGTCAGGGCACCGCTGACAACCACATAACTTCTGGAGGAAATGTTCAACTTTCCCCCATGAAAAGGCCCAGCAGCCCACACACCTCCTTCCTGCACCTGCCTGTGTAGTTACCGCTAGCTGCAGACTCTTCAGAATTTGAAATTCCCCTTTAACTTACATCCCTCTCATTATGACACTGACGTCTATGTCCATAATTGTTGGCATACCATTTTCCCTGCTGAATTGATCGACTTTATCAGTCACTGGGTTAAAGTTGGCCAGCGGAGCAAAAAATCTGCCTTTGCTGAATGCCTTTATTGCACTCAAACACAGAACATCTTTCAATGCCGGTCTGATAGATAACCGACTAGTACTATTCTAATCATCAAAGTTATTTTGGACATTCGATATGACATCCATTGGAATTAACCATTTGCGTCATTTACTGCGTATGTACAATTCGATATGACATCCACCGGCGCGAACCATTTGCGTCATTTACTGCATATGTACAATTCGATATGACATCCACATTTACTTACATATTTAAGAGTATCGTTTACTGCATGTGACATTACCGATACAGACCAACAGTAAGATCACTATTACCCAGAAAAAGCAAGCCACTTCTAGAATCACGAATATCTGATTGGCATCTTAGATCTTCATATTGTATTTTTAATCACAAAACATCAGCCATTTTTTCCTGATTTCATCGAACGACCGAAATCCTCGAAGAACTAAAGCTCTCCAAAGGTCACAAATGTCCAAAGGTCTCGGTCTTATCCTGGTCTTCTCTCTTGATTTCTAGAGGGACACAGTCTCTCTCTCACCTGGGAAACTGGTTTCATTCTGCCTTACGCTAAACTCCATCAAAAACTAAAATCAAAAGGCTAAAAAAAAATAAATAATGGCTTTACCCTGAAAAGTCCGGTCACTCACTAAACTTATGCATTACAAACAGCTCTCGACTGGCGAACATAACTACTTAACTTACAAAAATATACTTTTAGAAGCACCTTCTAATGTTTGATATGTTACTTTAGCGTCGATTAGATTTAAGGAATGGCAAACATCAAGTGCTGAAAAAACTCTGGCCAAAACAAATTATCTTGGGTGTCGCAATGCAACAGGTGTGCTTGTGCATACACATATGCCCACATAATTACAGTGTGCACACCGGTGTAACATATTTAATAAAAATTCTCGGTAATTATAAAAAACATCGAAGTCTACGGCAGGTTCGTTTCGGTAGGAAAGTTCAGCCATCTCTTATTTGAACTACTAAAAGGAAAAGTCTAATTTTTTTAGTCCTTGTTTTGTAGAGGCTCAGGCTTAGAATGGGCGGGACACAAAACTGCAGCCGTGTTGTCAACACTACTCAACATCGCATAAAATATATTTGAATTTAGTTTAAAAATGAACAAAAATACAAGGTAAAAAGTTGTCAATAAGAAGGGAATTCTTTTCAACTGTTGAAGCCAGTCTACTGTACATACACAGAGAAGCATTTCAAAAGGAATGAGTAATATAGCAGCTGCAGAATAAAGTCATAGAAGTACACTCAACTAAATGGGAGCTCGCATTTAAGCCTCGAGTTTGTTAGTGAGCCTCATATATAATTTCAGGAAGGAAGTATAGAAGCATTTTTTACAGATGGAAGGGGAACCTACTTTGCAAGTCATATTGGCACAACTACGAAGAACTCTGACTGCCCCTGGTAATTCGCTTTGATGTTTACGGCCGAGGTTAACTATGATTGCAAAGATCACTGGAGGTGGTACTTACGAGATGCTAATGGGCACTGCAACCTTTAAGCTTTGTGCTTGCTACAACTCGGATATGGAATGGAGGGAGAGGGTTGTGGAGAGCAATGCTGGAGACGAAGTTCATGGGGGGCTGGAGAACCAAGTGCAATCGGAAGTAGAAATTATAACAAACCAAAGTAGTAAGACAGTGAGACGATGTGCCAACATTCAGTTGCAAAGCCATAAACTACTGTTCTAGGACAATTTCCGAAAAAGTACTTAAAACAATAACAAAAGTAGTTTTAAGAATGTAAACCCTTTGACGTTTGCTTAGGAAATAACAACTGGCTTCACCGTGGCAGAGAGCCATCGAGATTACCCGGAAATTTTCTGAGAGCTGCCTCCCTTCACGGGAGTGTCAGATCGAAAAGATGACATCGTTCAACTCCACTCCACACGTGGTTAGACAAACACCCTCACCTGCGCTCTCATTCCCTAACTACTATCTATCGTTCGAGAAAGTGTGGCGCAACACAACAAACACGAAACTGAGAGAGAGAGAGAGAGAGAGAGAGAATTCAACTTCCACTTTTAGGGAGATAAAAAAAACCGACCCAGTACAAATGAACATAAAAATTTGTCTAGCGTCTTAAACTTCACCATTTTCGTAAAAATTTACGGGAAATACAGGCCAATATCACCATCTACAGAAAATTTCAAATATATAGACCAAGATACATGAATGGAGATAAATTACTATTAATCGCCGATGTGATATGAAAAATATCATGCAATTTGTCAAACTACAAAACGCAGAAGGTACAAAGCGCACTAAAACATCAAGTAGGTTTCGTCTGTCATCTCGGTGCTTTGGTCTGGTCATGTCATAATACTAAAAAACTCCTTGGCTTTTCGACACTGACATTTCAATAAGCAGCAACAAAAGAAGAATTGTACAACTGGCATAGAAATGGACGACTAATTGCACTGACAACCGCAAAGAGCCTCTTCATAACATTGCAAAATGGGTTATTGTGCAAAGTCTAGTTTACCCAAATCTACTATCAAAACAATATGCCGAAAGCTTATCACAGAGATATATATATAGATTATATAATCTGGAATCACACGAAGAACGTCATCGATGCCATATATACATACATACAAACAAACACACACACACACAATATATATATATATATATATATATATATATATATATATATATATATATAATATATATATATATATATATATATATATATATACATATATATATATATATATATATATATATATATATATATATATATATGTATTCAAGAAACAATTAATATATAAGAAACAATTGGCAATACATACTAAAAAGCTCCACTCACTTTACATTGATGATTGATACAAAAGAACAAACACATATACAGCATTCTCCCAGTTTCCTAGTTTAAAAACAAAAACTGTCGCCCTCTTCCCTCCGCCATCGCGTCAACGTTTTTAACTGAGTATTGATTCTCTAGGCTACATACACAACCGATCACACCCCAGGATCATCAACTCCCCTCCCCTCTGAAAAAAAAAAAAAAAAAAAAAAAAATCTCCTAACATTAGCGTATGTTTACCACAGAAAATTATAAAGTAATAAATGTGGTGTATAAATGTGTATATTCATTTTTATCACCAAAAATTATCAAGAAAAACAGGTGTTATATAGAAAGTATTTGTATCGGAAGCGAACAATGAATTTAACCGAGAGAGAGAGAGAGAGAGAGAGAGAGAGAGAGAGAGAGAGAGAGAGAGAGAGAGAGAGAGATGTATGGGAGCTGTGTGCTAAATAAACATTATTCCACAGGTGTGGCTCAGTATGTCTTGTGAATGTGCCTCGAAACTCTGCCTCACAGTCTGTTCCCAAACAGGATATCTCCTCTTTAACTGTGATGGCGTGAGATTTTATCCATCGTTGTTACTGTACATGTATTCGTTAGTTATGGTAAAAAAAAAGAGGAGAAATCAATGCATGCCATAGCTGAAAAACATACTGCTTTTATTCAGTAAATGTAAAACACAATATGACTTCACAAATTGGAAAAAGCAATTCATATAACCTTCTAACCAACACTTACGTATTAGCATGTGAACAGTAAACACTCACATCCACGTATGTGAAATCTTTCAAACCCACATGCAGTTTCTGTTAAATTAATGTTTAAGGTTAATGAAAGTTACGCAGTAGTTTTTATTAGACTCCATGATTCCTGTCTAATACAATTTACTGGAGAATAAACGACGGAACTGAAGTTCCGTTTCAGAAATGTAATGAATTTATTCTTATTATTTGAAACATATATACCATGTGGATCAACCACCTTCTATGACATCCTCACGATAGACTCGAATCAAATGAAACAGGAATAGGCTAATACTATATTTACAAATGCCATACGACACAAACTGTCCACTTTTAAAAGCACGACTCATTAATATTCACACGACACAAACTGTCCTCTTTTAAAAGCACGACTCATTAATATTCACAAGTCCTATTTTGAGGAGTTAGAAAAAAAAAGTGAGAACTGCAAGATGTCATTTGACAGACTACACAAAAGCATGACAAAAATATCTTTCCCAAGATTCATACCAAAGTATTACACAACACAGGTAGTCGTTCATGAAAAATAAAGAGAGTATTTGACATCTTGGCTCGAGCTACCTGAGTAAATACAGTTGGTCTCATTTGCAACGTTGCATATAGGCTATTAAAATAATTTTTTCTTTTGCTTGCTGGTGTACTTGCGCGCACCAATTTCTCAAGCTTTGGAAGAGCTGCAAACCCAGCAGGCTGCAATCACTGAACAGCATAACAGAAAAATTGACAGTGAAGTTTTAGTTTTCTGTAAAAGAAAACTTGAGATGGCTGTTTGTCTGTCCGTCCGCACTTTTCCTGTCCGCCCTCACATCCTAAAAACTATTGAGGTTATAGGGCTGCAAACTGGTATGTTGATCATCCACCCTCCAGTCATCAAAATACCAAATTGCAGCCTCAGTAGTTTTTATTTTATTAAAGGTTAAAATTAGCCATGATCATGCGTGTAGCACCGTTTCATGGGCCGTGGCGGAGAGTTTCATACAGCATTATACGGTGTACAGAAAACTCTACTGCGCCGAAGAAACTTCGGCGCATTTTTTACTTGTTTTGTTATATACCGTAGAATATGTCTCTGTTACATTACTCATCTCAACAACAGCAACCTAACCTCCCTCTGCATGGCCTACTTGCTGACGAGATACGGTCGCCTTATTTGGAGCGACTATAAAATAGCTGCAGCTTTTCGCAAGTCAAGGTGTCACGAATATTATATCTCATTAAATGAGTCTCAGAGACACAGAGCCATAACGAGTACATATGACAACTATCCCGACCTGAATATAATAATAATAATAATAATAATAATAATAATAATAATAATAATAATAATAATAATAATAATAAAGGCTTCCCTTGATGGGGAGGCACTGACGTACCATTTCACTAAAAGCGAGACCTCCGTCACTCGTACCCAAACACCCTTGGCACGGTATCTTTATTTACTCGTGGGGTGCATAAATTTGCCTGAAATTATTGCTTTGTCTACATACGCATACTTATAGAGAGAGAAAGAGTGGCATAACTGTGGCAGAAGTACACTGGTAAGAAGGGAACATCAACTTCCTATTATACTAGGGGCTAAAATAAAATGCGTGCATGTGTCTGTGTGCGTGTGTGTCTGTGTGTGGAGAGAGAGAGAGAGAGAGAGAGAGAGAGAGAGAGAGAGAGAGAGAGAGAGAGAGAGAGAGAGAGATTTACTCATATTCTTTGCTCTTTTAATAAGGCACGTACGGGGAATGTCAGTGACGCATTACATACGAAAAGGTAAAGAAGAAGGACAGGGAGAGAGATAAAACTTCAGCGAAGAACGAAAAGCAAATAAAAAAAAAAAAAGAGAAGAGGCAGGGAGAACGAGAGAAAACGAGAAGGATGAAACAGAAAACGAGATTAAAGGAGAGGAGGGAAATACGGGAAGGTAATTAATACGAGACACAGACACTTGTTTATGCAACTGAGAACAGGGCGACGCAGCGTTCGCAACAGCTGCTCTCTCTCTCTCTCTCTCTCTATTCAAGTTCTTACCGAGTCGGTAACTTAGCCGTGGACAAGGACTAACTACCGTGCCGTTTGTAACAGTACAGCCATAGTACACAAATTCATACACAAGAATCTTATCTCGTGAGTGTTTGTATGTGTCGTGAGTGTTTGTATGTGTATATATATATATATATATATATATATATATATATATATATATATATATATATGTGTGTGTGTGTGTGTGTGTGTGTGTGTGTGTGTGTGTGTGTATACTGTACTGTACTGGAACAGTCATGCACTTCTGTTCATGAACTGCATGAAAAATATTCCCAGAACAAAGAAGTTAAACTAAGAAGAACTGTAGGTAGTACTGAAGATCCGCTATCGAGGTGAAGGCTGCGTACATGAGTGAAGTACAGAATGTTTGTTTACCATGACAGCCAAGACTCTGGTGCAGGTGGTCTCCCACAACAAGGAAAAGGGGGCCAACGCGGCTCTGCCAACATTCCGGGACCCATCGGGAATGAACTTTTTATTACCACACTCTTTTCTTCAACGGTATGGTGCTCTCAATATGATGGGTACTCCTTCATTCCGGCTCTCATCACCTTACCCATCAACCCTTCCTTATTTTTCTTCGGGTCTGGGCTAGAGAAGCGCAGTACGTCGCTCGTCTCCAAGACCATTGCTATAAAAAAATGGAGAAGAATAAGACAAGTCACAAAAACAAGCGAAATCAGAATAAGTGAGCCAAACACTGGCCGGTTAACATACCGTTTCTCTCACGAAGCAAACACTTATCGAAGTAGGTTACCTCATCCATACAAAATGAGAGGAATTCTGGTTACAGACGTACAGCACGGTTTGAAAAAATCTTGAAGTTTAGAGTTTTAAGCTCCAGATTCAACACTGAAAGGAACGGGGGAAAATAAAGCATCAGCGACGGCTGCTTCCGAAATGAGAGTAAGAGTACACATCTCAACATAAAACTGAATATCTCGAACCTATGGCACTAACCTCTGATATTTTCACGTACAGCGCGGGCGCAAAGCAAAACAAACTTTATTTTCTGGAGCACGTAAGGTTCACTGACCTCAGAGAGAGAGAGAGAGAGAGAGAGAGAGAGAGAGAGAGAGAGAGAGAGAGAGAGAGAGAGAGAATCTTTTCGTAAAACTGTTGCTCGTGACAGAGCTCTAAGAGTAACTGCTTGACCTAAAACATGTTCAAAGGACAAATTCCTAAAGAAAAAAAAGTCACCCGTTTATCTCCGGCAACCTACGAGTATCTTGTATAACTGATTTGTTGTGCGTCACAACGGAGCATACTGGACAAAAAAAGAAAAAAAAATCACTACTAGAATAACAGCAGTTCAGTATTCTGAACATGTAATCTCGACAAAGCTTTGCAGTTCAAGAACACGACGAAAAATAAAAAAACATCAATTAAAAAAAGGTGTTGTTGTTTCCAGTACTATATAACCCAAATCAAATTGGACAAGTTTACCTTTTCAACATTTCTCACGTTTCCTGCAAAAGGCAATAGGTAATTACGTTGCTATCTCGCGCTATTTTGACCATTACATTTTTTTATGTTTATCATCAGTTTCCAATAAGAGTCTTCAAATGAATTAACGGGCGATGGATTGTAATTTGTTATACTATCCTGAGCAAGATGTTCCACTATTACCGTCTTAAAGCGGCAACATTTCTAGCAAGTCCATGTCCTCTGAACAACATCAAAAACATCAAACTTGCGTCCCGCTCTCACTCCTCTTGACAACTCGTTTATAAAACTGGGAGTTTGTTAATGACTTCTGCCGATACTCGATACTGAATAATAGTTTCGAATGTTTCTGTTCTACTGATGACTACCATCACTCCTCAGTCGCTTTAGTGAGGTTTCTTCTTATTCGAGAAGGGGTGCTGCTTTTATTTTCTTTTTTGCCAGTTTTGCAGTTTGTAAAAGTATTTTCAGGTTTTAGATTAGCCATTTTCATCACATCTAGAGTAAATGGCACAGCAAAGTCATTTAGAAATTGCATTCTAAGTCGCTGTAAATGTCAACACTTTTTCTGAGCCGTTTATAGCGGACCCCCGTGTTATCATTATCTGCCGCATATCTTGCTCAGCATTAAACTACATGCTTACAACGAGGCAATGCAATAGCAAGCCTCACACTGACACGCCCTCCCTATAAATGGTGAGGCAAATACAAGCTATTTGTGAAAGACTGTTGGAACCATCAACAACCGGGTATACAAGCCAATATTCAAAATCCCAGCTTTGCCACAAAAATCTTATCGAAGATCATAATTTATCCTTATTTATCACTGAAATAACGTAACCTGTTTATACAAGAGAAAATTCTTGAAATCTGTGTCCTGCAGATTAAATGTGACTTTGTACCCAAATTCAATTGTCGAACTTAGGCCAACTTATAATTCAACAGAGGTCATTTTCAGACCAAGCGACGTAGTAAAGATCACTGAAACCCAACCAGTAGCACACAAGTTATTCAGTAAACAAAAAGTGTGAAAGATAGGGCCAAACAAACAGTGGAAGCCTTGGCTATACCACATGCCAGTTGCGCGTGAGAGGGGAGAGGGGGGGGGGGGGATAATAGATAAAAATCTCTCACGGTTATCTTATTGAGAACAGAGATATTCATGTCAATACTTTTTTGGAAGAGCATCCAATCAAGGTAACATCCAAATAAAACAACTAATTCAAGATCGAAGTGGGATTCAACATTCTCTCTCTCTCTCTCTGGTGGAATTGTGTACACTGGCTTTCCAACATCAAACCTAACCCTAACAGAAGAGTATTGAGGATAAGGTGACGGGAAAAACAAAACAGCGCAACCTATGGCAATGGTACAAAGGCCACCGCCATGAAAAACTCTTGGTTAATAAAGGCAACAATATAAATAAAGTTCTCGGAGCAAAGTTCACTGGCCACTGCCACTGTGCTCCATCGCCGTCATAAGCAGCGATGACAACTACTTCAGCTTAAGTGGTTAACCGGATGCCAGGTTCAAAAGGGACGCTGGTTTTAGACTACCATTACAATAACGCCGCTGGAACTACACAGGGGACTGATATATCACGGAAAAGGTGAATGTTCTGGGGTGTGGCATTACGGGATAAAAACAGCGGTGGCGTTGGCAGAAGCCAGCTTCCGGGTGAGAGGAACCACTTGTTTTCCCACTAGGTAACGGGGGAAAAAGCAGAAGAAACAAAGAAAGTAAACAAATGGAAAATAAATGTTAACATAATAACAACACGTTAATGCGGAAAATTTTCACATTTTCGTGAAAAGGGCCAGAATATAAAAACATAAAGTAGGCGATCACTGGCACGTAAAATGACTGACGTGGATATACGACTGAAAAACAAAATTATCAGTCACATGGGAAGTAAAGGGCAAATAGCAGCATGTGAATAACTGACAGAGGTTTCAAGTAATCGTTTCATAGATCCCCTTCTGCACGAGGGATCGAATTACAGCGAGCAGGATGTCGCTTAAAAAGCACCCACCACATTTAAACGGGTAAAAAAAAAAAGACACTATGATAAAACCGTCAAAGTCTGGAGTTCTCAAAAATATGAAAACAATAACACGTGCCAACCCTGAAGTAAAACGTCTCACTATTCTCCTGTAACAGAAAAAAATCTTATTAAAAAAGTTTTGACATAATTCTCGGTCTTCAAATTCAACACTGGCACCAAAGCTTTGTACCCAACGAGTGATGCAACACACCCTTATATAACTTTAGGGACGCATTCCTTCTCCGCCAGGAAGGGGGTCTAAAGCCCCCTTTTTACCGGATACCTCCCACAGACACGGATCTAGGAACCCTGACATTTACTACACGAGTGTGCCAGATTCTTCAAGTAGAGCTTTTGCCACTTATTATGCAACCTCAACTGCAAAACTCAACTCGAATGTAGTCCAGAAATTTATATATCAATCGAAGAGGAGGTTTATTCTCTTGGTTCTAGTCCAACATTTCCCCCGTACGGGGGAGGGTAGTGCCGTCAGTGAACTTCATGAGGTGCACTGTGGGCATTACTTAAGGTCCTTTGCTGCAACCCTTTTCATTCATTTTACTGTACCTCCGTTCATATTCTCCTTCTTCCGTTTTCCTTGCCACCCTCTCCTAACAGTTTATCATAGCGGAACTGCGAGGTTTTCCTTCTGTTACACCTTTCAAACCTCTTTACTGTCAGTTTCCATTTCAGTGCCGAATGACCTCATAGGTCCCAGCGTTTGGCTTTGGCCTAAATCCTATATTCTGTTCTATTCTAGTTCAACATTTCAGATGTCGAAATGACTTTATTCATCCATAATATCTATAATGGCTGACTGTAACGTGACTTCTCTTTTTCAAATATGCAGACACACTTATTCTGAAGTGCCTTTATATAACATTCACGGGTAATGCAAATACCAGGTTCTCGGGTTGCGATCAGAAACAAACTCCACTGAGACACATCCACTTAATTCTTCCTTAATTGATGGACTTAACGTCAGGTCACCATACAACAACAGTTCGCGAAAAGTCGGTTTGCAAGCGACCGATTGATTAATTTATCTAACTGGCATCACTTAATCAAAAGTCAAAGACGCTGCCGGTTTTAAAGCATTCACACAGAAACAAAAATCACATGGAGCGATCAACTACTGATGCGACATTAAAAACATTACTTTTAGGAACATAATAATAATAATAATAATAATAATAATAATAATAATAATAAGTTTTCAATACTACGATTAGTATACCATATTGTCATTACTACTGAAAACAGTCAGTGTGTGCTAGCGCTTGCTATAAGACAACAGTTAGGCTTAGTGCTTTTAACAAAGGCCTCAGTGAGAACTCGAACGCTTCTTATATCTCCGTTGTTCGAATTCGTCTTTTCGCGACATTCCTCAAAAGCGCCATCATAGCACGATATTGCCAACCATGGGCCGCCATTATCTTTTAAAAGCTTAATTGCACAGTTACCGCTTTATAAACTAAGAACAAGCACAGAATTTCTTCGCTTACGACTTTCGAGAAAACTTCTTTTAATAAACCAAAAATTGAGAAAAACAACCTCACACATAACCCCGTAACTCATTCCTCTCGACAAGCTGGTTTTTCGTCACTCCTCTGACGTCATTTTGAGTAGCCCATCGACCAACCTCTTAATTTTAAATGGCTGCCTTTGGGTTCCGTTGTTCTCCTTGACTTTCTTATTGCCTCGCGTCATTAGCTGTCTTCACGTGAATGATTGTTCTTCTTACCTATAGGCTGTTTCAGAGATCATTCAATTCTTTCTTTAAAAAAATGAAAAGGCACTTATGTGGATACAGTTGCAGATAAAGACAAGTTTTTCCCGATACACCCTCTCTGACGCTTCTATACAATCACCACAAATTCAGATCTCGCCTACCATCGTCTTGAAAATCATAGTGGAAAAAAAAGTCTTAGAGGAGACATAAACTAAATTGAACGACGTAAAGTTTTAGAATATCTGAGGAATTTTCCGGAGCAACTCACTTCCGAAGCTGAAGTGAAACATTCTAAGCCTTGTTTGACGGTCCATTTCTTGCCTTCACAAAATTCTTAATATATTTACACAAAATTTTTAATATAATTACACTATCTCATTAACTGAGGACAGACCTCAATATCTGACCATTTCCCAAAATCTTTTCTGTCGCAATATTCCATCACTACTAAATTGGACAGGACAAGCCTTCTTTTGATGCCAATGCTATTCATTTCATCACAAGTAAGGTTCTCTTATTCCTAACTCACTTCAGCGTTACTCTATGTTTTGTTCGCTCACATTATTTGAGAATAACGTCTGTTGTCAGCACAAGATTCAGCCATTTGTAGACTAATTCTATAAAAATCGGCATGCATGATGCCTCTGAAAACAGTCAGGTTAAGAAAAATGTTCCCCACTAGGTCCCATTAAAGTCGTTCTTCTTAAGAACCGTGTATGGACAATACTGAGTACATGGCTCATTCCTGTACGTGAGAGAAGGATAAAAGCAAATGCACGTGAATGTCTGTTACGACAATACTCAGTTAACACTATCCAAAAGAATAAGTCCCTTTGCATTCATGTCACTGAAGAATCGAATAATAGTGCCTGAGACTAACGGTGCGAAAATAATTGGTTCCTAATCAAGCAAAAAAAAAAAAAACTAATTTCAGTCCGAGCCCCGGTTACCTTTACCTTGACCCTGTCATTTAACATAAAATAAAAAAAAATTATTAAATATATCTAAACAGTCATTTATGTCTATCTAAAACGAAATGTTGATCGGAATACATTTCTTCTGCACATGAAGAACAGTGGTCTTGATAGCTTTGCATATATATATATAATATATATATATATATATATATATATATATATATATATATATATATATATATATATATATATATATATATATATATATTATAAAACCCACACCAACAGCCAAAAATTCCAAGCGACCTAACCGGCTTCTTGACACCTGTTTCGCTCTTCTAGCACTTTTTTTTTTTTTTTTTTTTACATAACCCGAAAGATAATGATTATAATTTTTAATGATTATAATTTTCAAAAGCTCTTTGACTCACAGTTGATTAAGAAATCAGGAATGATTGCATATTGTACAGCGTATGTAAAAATGACAGTAATCGTCATAAAGAGCCATTTGAAACACTTTCCGAACATTCCCAAAAATATTCACAGAATAGAAACAAATGAAGATAGAAAATAGCCAAACCAAAGAACTGAAAGCCACAAGAAATAAAGAACAAAACCAGATAATAAAGAACAAATCAGGCAAGACACCCAATACAATTTCCCAGGCTTCAGACGCCACCACAACACTGCTGTTTTTGGAAAGGTGCCACGGTCCTTCGGTTGAGTGGGAGGGACCGGACACAATCACTCCGGTCTTTATACGTAAACTGTAAACTGGTCATTTATAATGCCGTTTTCATGTCAATGTAAATGCCTGCAGCTAAAATAATTTTTTCCCCTCTGACGGAAAGTATGACATGGTAAACAGATATTAATTTCATCATTATGTGCCTGCTATGTATTTTAGATTCACAGTTTTCCTGAGAATAAGAAGGGACTGATAATTAATTTTTCAGTAAGCTTTTCAAAGAAAACTGATAGATGACACATATCTGGCATCGTGCACCGAATAAATTGGTCGAAAGGAGAGCTTCTCAATAAATATAGGAAAGAAATCGAAACAACAGCCAGACAGACAGGAGATGAACCGACCATTTGGCCTGTATTTGAGCAAGAAAGCAAAAAGCAAGAGAACGACAATTAACGACTTGGCACGGACGGCAATATGTCTAAAGAGTTTGGTGCAACACTGTCTAGTGAATCAGTCACGTGGTTAGGGGGTGACACTAACAGCCTGAGGGAAGAAGAAGAAGAAGAAGAAGAAGAAGAAGAAGAAGAAGAAGAAGAAATTAGAAAATCGCCATCAGATCAGTTCACAACATATATTTCCGGTTTTTGGAAACGAGAAAAGGAGAAAAAAATTAGACCATGAGAGAATAAACAAACCAATCAGCTGAGCTTCTTTATGAAAAAATCTCTCTCTCTCTCTCTCTTTCTGGACAAATCAAATCAATCTGAGGTTTAGAGTAAAAAAGTAAAATATCCGCCGAAGAAAAGGAAAACCCAAGCTATGAAAAACAAGTAAAAAATGCGCCGAAGGATCTTCGGCGAAATCGAGTTTTCTGTACAGCGTATAATGAAACTCTCGGAAACGGCCTGTGAAATTTCCAGCCACGGCCCGGGGGTGGCCTGTGTTGTTGGCACCTATAGCGGTGTCAGACACATGATCATAGCTAACTTCAGCCTTAAATAAAATAAAAATTACCTAAGCTAGAGGGCTGCAATTTGGAATGTTTGATGATTGGAGGGTGGATGATCAACATACCAATCTGCAGCCCCTCTAGCCTCAGTAGTTTTTAAGATCTGAGGGCGGACGGACGGACAAAAAGCCCTCTCAATAGTTTTCTTTTACAGAAAACTACAAGCAACTTATTTTCCTTCACTTCACAGAAATTTATCAGCCGGACGACGGACGACATGCTTTGCAGAATTAATCGCAGCTGTAAGACTGTGCATGCTGTCATTATAATAAATACAAACACGTCATTGCAGATGACGTCACGGTAGCCATTATAAAGGGGCCATCGCGCGTATGGCCACAGGGATGTATCATGTACAAAAGAATTAGTAGCCGGCCGGTTTCTCGCAAATCATCCGCTCTCTCTCTCTCTCTAAAACCGCAACTTCAGGGAGCCTTAAAGGAAAAATTTGTTATTACTTAATAATATTTACTAAGCTTAATTAAAGAATACAATTCCTTACTATGTCAGGAAACTTCATATCAAATGAAAGCGGACACTGTTCGTACATTCGACTTCATTTTTCCTGTTTCCAGATTTTCTCCAAAGGGAAAGAGACGCTGGGAGGCACATTCAGGCAGTTTTTAAAGCGAATATCACTGCGCTTTTGCTCATGGGTGCTCCAGTTTCCCGTCTAACCTTAACCCCAGAGCAGCAGCTGGCCAAGAGAGGAGAGGTAAGCGACCGAGGATGCAGTAATATGGATGAGACGAAAAATTAAATTTATATATTGAAAGGATACTTTGACATGTAAACAACAACTCAAGTTAGATAACCACTTAGTCGCAAATCTGCCACATAAAAGAACATGGCTAAAATATATCAAAGTAATTCCATACATCCTTTTTAAAAATGTTTATAATTTAGTTTTGTAACTGGTGCTGAAATTGAAGAACAGCAGAAAAATTTCTAATATCACGGTAACACACACACACACACAAAGACTGAACCGAATACCTAGAAAAAATAAACATCATTTTCCAAGCTCCTTATCACATTTTCATGACGGGATATTTTCATTACCAAAATTACTCCTCACAAGTCCAGCCTATCAATAAATTAGTGAAGAAGACAAGAAGTAACCAAAGGAAATTCAAGTGCTTCTTCACACACCTACATGCATGATTGAAAATGATGAAGAAGATAATGACAGCGGTAAAACCCTCCTCCCAAAATAAATCCCACGTGGCAACTCAACAGCCCGAGTGTTTACTCTTCGGCCAAGACAATCGACGCAAGAAGTTCCGCTTGGTTTTGCCCAAATAAAGGACGGCGTCCCTTCCTATAACTGTGGGCGGCTTAACTCACCGCCTTCATGCCGTTCGGCTTACTCAGAAACTTGATCGCGAGACGCTCGTAGACTCATGCCTTTATTTACTCGTACCTTCAATCACACGGGAGGGAGGGAGGGAGGGGCCGAGAGCCCCCGTATCGAGCCTTCTTCTGTTTATTGCAGACGCCTTCAAGAGGCTCGTTAAGAAGATTCTCCGATTTGCCTTTCCACAATGATATCACGTAGGCATTTCTGTTTAATCTCTCTCTCTCTTGTACATTACGAATCTCCCTACGAAACTACACATTTCCAAATCGGTTTCATTTGTCAAATCGGTTTCACTTGCGTTTCAAAGTATGGAACTATAATTCAGTAATAATTTCGATTTGACTTGATTTCGTTTTATGAAATGTAGGCTGTCAAGCCAAGCAATGGGGTTCTTTCGGCCATTCAGTGTGTAATACAGTGAAAAGGGGGTCGTAATAGTTGGACAGCAAGGTGATGGAGTACAAGGATCTAAAGGTGGGACTTAACTAAGAGAGAACACCACATTTGCACTAAGACGTAATAGTCAGAGAGGGTGGACAGCAAAATACAAAAAATTCCAAAGATTAACCAAATAAAATGGACAAAAATGGGAAACATGAAATGAGCATCAGTGTAAGTAGCATTCATTAGCCAGGGTTTTCACCACAGTTTTAGTATCTTCCAACTACATACTTTCATAAGGAGGGTTTCTAATTTCTTCGCTCTACAGAGAGAGAGAGAGAGAGAGAGAGAGAGAGAGAGAGAGAGAGAGAGAGGCAAATACCAAGCTTCCATTGCATATATATCATAAGTTGGCTCAACTTGACAGAAAACCCGATGACCGAGTCTTCCAATCCCTTTAAAATCCGCACGACGTCACCAGATGTTCTGCTGCCAGAGCCAAAAGTGTGCAAGTTATTCTACACTGGCATTTTCCCCTACCATACACTGTTATCGAATTCTCTAATCTATATATATATATATATATATATATATATATATATATATATATATATATAGTACAGTACATATACACACATATATATATATTATATATATATATATATATATATATATATATATATATATATATATATATATATATATATTTATATACTATATATACATATACACACACATATATATAATGCATATATTTATATAACTGCATACATACATACATACATACATACATACATACATATATAATATTTATATATATATATATACATATATATACACACCCATATATATATGTACTATAATGTTTATGTATGTATGTACAGTATATATATACCGTATATATACAGTATATTCTATATATACATATATACACGTACACAAAAAAGCTACATTGCTAACCCTTTTACTAATCACTTGTTTTTGTTATGCGTCCCAAGTTTATAATGCAGTACCGTTACGTCGACAACACAATGTTGGGGAAGAATGCCAAGTGTTCAGGGCAAGAAACCAATGAACTGATCTCATCCACATAATACTGTTCTGTTTAGTGTACTATATCGCTTAACGTGAAAAATACTATTTATTCTGAGGCACAACACATCTGGTCTCACGTCTTTCTATGGAACCGTCTTCTGTAGGTCAATGGCCTTTTGGGCTGCTTCGATTTGCACATTTGCTCATTCTCAATAACAATACTACTACTACTACTACTACTACTACTACTACTACTACTACTAATAATAATAATAATAATAATAATAATAATAAGAGGCGTCGACTCATTAATCCTGCTGTTAGAATAATATCGACCACAAAATTGTTGATCATTGCTTCAATCTTAAGTAATAAAATCACATATAAAGAGTGATACAGCAAAAGATATGAACTGATTTTGATATATGATAGTTCTAGGCATTAGAATGTAAACACCAAAAATTGTTTATTATTTCGGCTTCACTATTTTGGGAAAAGACGATCACAAAAGAGAAATATTGCAGGGGGAAAAACCAAGAAAAATCACTGTTATATTTCATAAGAAAAGTGTTTATATTTCGAAAACCCAACAAAAATTGGTTTAAGTAAAAACTGAAATTACTAAATTTTCCCAGAAAAACTGGTTGTGGAAACCAGTAAGGTAGAAGAATATTCTTCCAGACACGAAAATATAAACTCACTTTTTGTCATATTACCTAAAAATAGTTTACACGACTGCGGAACCACAGCAAAAAAAAAAAAAACAAAAAAAAAAAAAAAAAATTAATACGCATCGCTTGGTTCTCCACGGAATACTCATCACGGCGAATGATTATTTACTCGTATCACCCACGTGATAGACAGAGAGAGAGAGAGAGAGAGAGAGAATCTAGTTCAAAACATTCCACGCGTCACTCGCTCCGTCCCCGAGCAGTAGCAAGCCAAAAACAACCTCGATTAAAGGGGGCAAAGCTTGGGGACGGGGTGGGGGGGTTTTATCAGGTGATGATGGTGGGTGGGAGAGGCGGGAGGTTCATTTCCTGGTGACGTCAGCCATGAGCACACACCTGAAACCACGAGGGGTAAACAAATGATGCAATCAGTCCCCGCGGGAAGGCACCGACACACTTACTTATGTATATGGTTTACGTTATCATATATATATATATATATATATATATATATATATATATATATATATATATATATATATATATATATATATATCAAATACTTCTTACTATACAATATGTGAGTACCAGTGAGTTTTTAATTTTAAAAACAACGGCCTAACTGACGAGAGAGGTAGATAGCGTTATTACAAGGGAAATTATGCAAACTGTGCATGCAAAATCCTCGCCTTCATGGAAATCTGGTCCCGATTTGCAAAATACACTTTTGCCACAATGAAAACAGTAAGTCGAAAAAAAAATAACTAACGATTAGAACAGCAGCTCTGGTGTTCAAAAGATAATTACTAAACAAAAGTTTTCAAACGCCACATCAATAACGTTTCCCTGTTAGTCATAATGTTACTCATGTGAAACCGAGGCCATTTCAAAATGCCTTTATCTCCCATAACATGAGCAACGGTCTCCTGGCGCCACATTGCGGATATGACGACATCTCCCATCCACGAAGCACTGCGAAAACACACAAACAATGACGATCGTCGAGTGTGGTTTCAAAATGTGAAGTCTTGACGCAATATAAACAATATTTTAAAATGTACCGAAATAAAGTTGCTAAAATTAATTACGAGACAATGCAGTTTGATAAAAAAAGTCGTGAAATGCTATTTATTTTTTTACCGACTCTGTGTGTGTGTGAATTTCCATCGTATCTTGTATTCAACTTCGTATAACATCGTCCTCTTTGACTTAAGTAGATATCATTATTGTCATCTTTCCCAGTTTTCGAACACATATATCACTCCGTTTGTAGTGATTAGAATGTCTGATATACATACATCCTGATCCAAAAACATTTTAGTCTAAACGCACTATATTCTTGTTTGCGTGAATTTTCGGTCAAAACCTACCTTTGATTCTATCTAACCAATCCCAGACAAAAGACACGATACGACAACAATCACAATGACAACAATTACTTTCTTTTTCATAGGATTGTAGCCACATTTTAAACTGAAGCTGGATATGGCAGTAACGATAAGAAGGCTGCATCACGCCATATTGTCCTCCTTATCGGATTTATACAATGGTGTTAGATAATCTGAAAGTTCTGATGCTTATATATAGATACGTTGGAAATGAAGGGAGGAGAACAAAGAATTCTCCGGCTAAACGAATTTAGCTGTAAACAGACGAATACATCCAGCAGCGACAATCTAAATATCGCGAATTTGGTCAAATCAAATTCCAGTAATATTATTCATGCTAATATTCTCTCGGAAAATCGCTGTCTGTAATTCCACATTCACATAAATGTAAGAAGCCTACAAATAGCGAAGAGATGGATATTTAGAATAATTTTTTGCTACTAAAAATAATTAAGGCACTCGTCATAATCCAAGTAATTAAATATTACGAATACCACGTGGAAAAATATTCCACCGCCAATCATGATCTTTTCAAAGGATCTTCTAAGACAGAAGCAACTAACTTGTGATTTTATACGGAATGGACTATAGGATCCGAGGAATATCCACGAGAGAGAGAGAGAGAGAGAGAGAGAGAGAGAGAGAGAGAGTGGGGGGTCACAAAAATATAATAGTAGTACAGTGCATCGCAAAGACATAACAACAAAAGAGTCGCTTCCACCGTCAGAAGTTACGCAACAAAGGGGAGTGTTTTTATTATGGAAATTTTTATTGGATTTTTCCGCTGTCTCTCAGAATACTAGGGCGTATGTATTCTAAAATGTGATAACGAACGGTTCTGATGAAAAACTGGTTTCATACAATTAAGGTTTTGAGGAAAAACTAGTTTTATACAATTAAAGGGGATAAACCTCTAAAAATAATTCAATCATCGGTAGAAAAAATAAACCATTTCTAACAGGAGATTTTACTGGACATTCCCACAAAGGTTTGTGAAGCTGTCTTAATTTAACTGACAAGGATTCATTTGATACATAGAATCATTAGTTTTGTAAAAATGAATAAAATATGACATCGAGTACTGCTTCAATAATATCTTGTTAAAGGGTATCTCGTGAAATCTTCATTCAGTATCATGGATGTCTTATATAAAAAATAAAAAGGTAACGTAACTCAGACCTGATTCCAGTCATAAACAACAGATAAAAAAAATGAGAGATACTCTAAAAATAGCTCCTGCCTCTGACGCAAGGACATCAAGGTGTTATAATTGAAGCATTCTCTCTCTCTCTCTCTCTCTCTCTCTCTCTCTCTCTCTCTCTCTCTCTCTCCTAAATGGGAAAAGTTTATGCTAAAATCTGATGAATTAATGACAAGTAATTTCCAATATGCCTACACTTGAGGATTAGTAAAATATAAACAAACTCTACGAGAACCTGGTAATAAAGTTGATCACACACTGCATTTAGTCTGCCTTCGTCATCATCGGGTGCGAAAAAAGCAAACACCAGCTGGGAGCAAATTACATCTCTACAACGAATTTCACAAAAATAATAACATATGCTTCGGAAAGTACAACTTCCTAACTATATGATAAGTGATAAAAATGCCATTTAAATAACCAGCCACGAGTGAATCATTTATGAACTTAATTAGTTTATTGTAACAACTTCTTAGGAGGTGGGGAGGGGAGGGGATGGGAGGGAGAGGATCAGAAACACTCTGTCTAATCATGATAAGCATTCATATGGATCCTGCCTCGATTTCAACTACATTTCAGTTTATACATCAATACACTGGGTAAACCCAATAAATATCTTGTACTTGACTGAAAAGAAAACTTGGCACACAACTAGAAGTATAGCAAAATCAATGCACAAAACTGTATCCGGCGACATTGACCAGTTCATTGAAGCCAGCCTGATGGTGAGAATCATTCTTTCTCATAAGGAACTAATGATAGCTAAAACAATCCTTCTTGTCTCCTCCGGGACTGGGCCAGAGAAAGAAGGCCACTGGACTGCCCGTGCCATCGCCCTTAGGACGTAAAAATAGAGAGCTGTTTATATCATTATTTAGCAGGTCACTCAATCAGTATGATTTTACAAAAGTTCTACAAAACTTGCTCCCGCCTCAAAAGGTCATTAATATTCAAGTTCTTCGGACAACAACCTCGTTTGTTTAGCAGTACAAATTATTGTAGAAGAGAAACCAAAATACTAATATCATGCGTACAATCTTGGCTTTGTGAATATTTAAAACACCCACATATAAGCAAATATGCCCAAATATGCTCTCTCTCTCTCTCTTTCTTTTTACATGGCATCAAACTTGAACTATTCTTTCAGCAGAGTTTTAGCCCAAATCTACAGCTCCTTTGCTGATCACACAAGGATTCAGTCCTCTGACACTGGCAAATTCAGTGGCTTTACTCTATACATGAAATCAGAATACACTGACGAAACAAAGGTCTGTCTTTCACACAAGACCAAGAATTACTGAAACCATCTTTTGTTACCTAAGGCTAGGAAATTTAAGAACACAAAGAGCCTATACTTTGACACAAACCCAAAATCCCCGTCACAAAGGATTTGAAATATCCAATATTAAGTTCAGATGCATCTAATTTAGGATTTTCAACCTTCCCTGATATTACACAAATAAAATTGAAAGATATATTGATATAACTGATTAAAAACTGAGGTCGGCCATGGGGACTTTAAATTTAACTCAGGTCACCCAATGGACCATCAACAGCTAGCTGACTCACGTTATCTCTAGGTTCCGGAAAAAAGAAATATTAGATGAGTATAATTCATATCAAGTGATTTTCATAATTGGGAAATAACACACAGAGAATTACATAACTGAGTGTTGTACCACAATCTTTTATCCAACATTTGATAAAATCTTACAAGTAAAATTCACCTCCGAGGTACCACTAAAAAGCAAATGAATTCTGGTTAGGACAAAAGATCTCCTAGATCTGTACAGATAAAAGGAACACAGAGGAAGGCAATGACAAAGAAGGGAGGTAAAAATGCTTAACAATACGTCTGAAATTTGTTTTGTTGAGAGAGAGAGAAAGAGAGAGTGAGTACTGATAGATATAATCCTCATGTCCAGCTGTGGTAACACCCGTTATCATTTCCTTTCCTCCTCGTGATAGTGAGAGTACGCGTGAACTACATACAGCCCATCTGAATTATAATTCATCTACTAATTAATGATATAACTATAATATATTTTGGATTTTTGCTCTCTCTCTCATATATATATATATATATATATATATATATATATATATATATATATATATATATATATATATATATATATATATATATGGTACGATGTTGAAGGAAGAAGCCCGATATACGGACATCAAGAACAGATGGAAAGGCACACAATTATCATTATCTATTGTAGCCTAGGGCTGCAATAATACAGTAGAGTATATCTTAATAATAAAAAGAACGTCACTATATAAAACACAATTACAAATATATATATCTCATCACCATCGTCATCATCATCATCATCATCACGTCTTTCTTGAGTTTTAACTTCCACAAATCTCCGCTCATCCTCAGCCTCCCTTCTCATAATTCTCATCCAAGTAGGTCTGGATCTCCCAACTCTTCTGGTGCCCACAGGAACCGAGCTCACGGCATCACGTGCTATTCTCCCAGTGGTTGTGCGAAAGACATGCCAAAACCATCTACATCTAACTTCACAATAATTGGATTGGATTATAGAATTTAGGACAAAGGCCAAGGGCTGGAACCTATGAGGTTATTCAGCGCTGAAGGGGAAATTGACAGTAAGGTGGTTTGAAAAGTGTAACAGGAGGAAAACCTCACAATTTGCTGGTTAACACTGCATCATCTGCATATTATTAGAAGGTCAAGGTCAAGTTTCTATCTTTACTCTGATTTAAACCTTCTTATATATATATATATATATATATATATATATATATATATATATATATATATATATATATATATATTTAGAGAGAGAGAGAGAGAGAGAGAGAGAGAGAGAGGAGGGGGTTGCCTTTCTGCAATCTTCCAGCAACTGAACAGAAGTGCATGCATTGGCATGCGACCTCATTACAGACATCGAACTTGAGGGGCGGCCATCTCTCTCTCTCTCTGCCCAGCTTTTTATTCAAAAAGATGTGAAAGCCTGAGAGATTCGAAGGAAGTTTTTGTGGCCACTATATTTACCTGTGGAAAAATTCGCTGTATGTGTGTGTGTGTATGTGGGAACTTCGGGAAGTCCATGACCTTAAGGACTATTTGTTAAGAATGTAAATCAATGTGAATATTAAACCAATAGATAAACACTGATTATATTATATGAAAACACTAAGTGACACACTGAAATGCTGCAATAAGAAATCTTAAATAATTTTCCTATTATTGTTATTAGTGAGAGGCGCGTCGTTCCATTCCAGCGACTTTTGTATTAGGCTTTTATTTTAAACCAATTTTCTCGAACCATACAAAAATTATTTACATATAAAGTTCAGGTAAAAATTCTTTTCTAGATATATCTGTCCAATATAATTCGAAAAAATATCATGATTCAAAGTTACCACTGAAACTGTCTTTCATATATATATATATATACATAGATATATATATATATATATATATATATATATATATATATATATATATGAAGATAAGAAGGCCCATAAAACAATATTTTAACGTTGCAACCATATACTTCGGGCACTTCCTTCCGAAATATATGGTTGCAACGTTCAAAATAGTGTTTTATGGGCCTTCTTATCTTCATATTATACTGTAGTATTACAGTAAAAGACATTCATATATATATATAAATATATATATATATATATATATATATATATATATATATATATATATATATATATATTGTGTATGTGTGTTTATGTGTGTGTGACTGTTCACTGTTGTGTCGTAATATAACGATGGAGACATAAAGACAAAAATGCAACAAATCCTAAATATTACGTAACAAACAGGTCTTCCTCAGCCTGTAATATCTCCCATGAACCGTTATCTCACCCCTATACTTGATCCTATGTAACAGTTACCACGTCACATCTACACTGTTTTGAATATGCGAAACTAATCCTTCAAGAGGTATTACAAACAGCTCTCCCTCAGTAATATGAATTAGATAACCACATCTGACGTCATTGGAAGTGGGACCACCAGTTCTCACTGAGAGAATTAATGACAAGGTTTTTGTTTTTAAAGAAGTATTTGGTTCGAAGTGAACGACGCATTTTTAAATGAGCACTGGTATGGGGAATATCAAAAGATATGTCACACCAGTGAGTGTCAGTTTAGTAGTCTATTGCATTTTGAAGTCACGTAGCGCACTCGCTACGTAACAGGAGCAATATGTTTTTGATTGCAGTCATAATAAGAAGCATAGAGCACCTGAAAGATTTTCATGTTTCCAGGTGGAAAGGATTTTTATTTCGAAACTGAGGTCGAAACTGGCACACTGTCTGCAGGAGAAAATACAAGGAGCCTGCATAAATATTCTCCCAAAATTAATTCATGAATCTTTCGAGACACTATTTCCAATTACAAGCTCCGAATTACTTTGTTACCCCTGACATCGACGTCTAGAAAAGTTCTTTCTGCAATGAATAAACAAACTATTGTCAATGTTAGTTTCCTTGTCTGATGAACAAGTGCTCTCCCAGACAGGCACCAGACTAAAATAGACGAACGCAATGACTTCTCTTCGTTATTAGTTACCGGCTATTTTGCATTACAAAAAACGCACTTCTAGTCAATTCGTTTGACGGGACCAGTGACACATTTCTAGACTTTCACAAAGCTTACAGGAAAGATCTGATCTCAAGGAAGGAAAATTGGAGCAGGGGCCAGTTAAAGGAGTTAGGCAATCAGAGACCCCAAGGGTGCAAATCAAAAGCCAAATGCCGGAAGCAGAGTGGTTGAGGACGAAGGAATCACAACAAAATTGAGCACCAGAGGATTGCACGCGTTTACTGGCACCAACAGTTGAACCTGGAATTGGAATATAAAATTTAAGCCAAAGGCCAAGAGCTGGGATCTATGAGGTCCCTCAGCGATGAAAATAATATTGACACAATTGTCAGGAGAGGACAGAAAGTAAGAAAGAAGAAAGAGATAATAAATGGAGGTACAGTAAAAGAATGTAAGGGGTTGCAGCTAGGGACCGAAAGGATGCTAAAAAGAACCTTAAGCTATTCCTACAGTGAACAGTTGAACCTGTGCAGCTTCAACGGATTTTGTATAATGTATATGACCTGACACTACTCAAAAGTAAATTTCGAAACAAGACTTTTCGAACTAAAACACCATTCGTCAATATCAATGAAGACTACTGTGAATCTTTTATACATCTAATAAAAGGTACACGAGCTGACAAGTTTGTGCCTGAAAGTTCTGTATGCGAAGTTGTAAAGTAAGTTACAATGCTACATAATGATGCAACTCTCGTTTAACTTGAAAGGAACAAACAAAGCCGAGCAAATAAAATGTTGTTTACCCTGTACCGAAATCCATCTGGCGATATACTCCATCTCAACTAATGTGGGTAGGCTTACATAGTTATAAAAAATTTTGGTTAAAATGATGTTCCTTTTTCTATAACTGTGCTGATGCTAAAGCTATTTGCTACAACAATACCTCCAAATTATAAACGTTTATATTCCTCATACGTGACAATCAAATTTTGGAAACAATAAAAGACGGTCATTAGAAGTATCATGAATGAGAAATGTTTATCGACAAAATGGGATATTTCTTGTTTAATGAAAATATCAGCTTTGGAACACATAAATAAATTCTTTACTTCAATCATACTATCTAGAAACCCTGATCTTTTAAGCCCTAATCCTGAAACTGTGAATGGCATAATTTTTATTCCTAGTTTCATAATTTTGTTAATACTGTCTCTAACAGAACTGAAATTTCCGGATTTCATTCACTTTTTCATTTAATTATCTTTATCGCTTCCGACTACTCATCGTTCCAAATGTACAATAATATTTTAAAGTTAAAAAGTACACATTAAAACGTTGTAGATTTACACAAATAGATGCGTTACAAGCTATGATAATAATCATAACAGTAATTTAAACCTATAACAATCACGAATCCCACACGAATGGGTCTTTTTATGACGTAGAAATTATACACACCTATGCTCTTTGATATTTAGACATGTTAAAATTTGAATTAACTTTAGCCAGTCATTAGGTAACTGAGTAATTCTAGGGAAGAGCTGTAGCATGGAGACATTGTTTATTAACGAATGTGAGATAGTTTGAAAAATTTACCGTTTTTTGTTTATTTTTTTACGTTAATCCCCAAGGGGCTGGCACTAAACATGGCGGCCTGCAGAGCTTTTCTGCATAAAAACACGAACGATAGACGGTAAATTTATCTCATTATTTTAGTATATTTTTCAAGTTATCTCACCTGTACTTCATCATATGCACCCTCTTCTGTATCATTCACTAAATAAAAAAAAATCTTTAATAAACAGCATGTCCGTGCGAAGCTCTCCCTTAGAATTACCGGCAATTGTTATTCCTCTAAAGGAAACGTTGTTTGCTTCAACACGAAAAACACTCGACCCTGAGATGTGAATCTACTGCAGAGTAACTTCACATTATCATCTCCTACGTCATTAATTGGTATTCTGTCAATGAGTACACGTCCTGCGACACTCATATCAATAGAAATATATAGTTGCTCGCACGATTTCCTTTTTTTATAAAGAATATGATATCAAATACTAACATGAGTTTGATGAAAAACTGAATTTTGTCTTGCGGATAGACACAGGTAGACACAGGTGGGCCGGCGAAGATACATGGCACATAATTAGCATAACATCCGTCCTACTTCGCTGGAGGTACTAACGGCGTATGCGTTCGCTAATAGTGTGTGTGTGTGTGTGTGTGTGTGTATCTTTAGTTGCAGAACACAAATCTGAATGAGTAAAAACTTGAAAAACATCATTAATGGGCAAAAACAAAAAACAAGAGCCATATGTTCACAACACTTCTGACGCAAGATCATAGACGTCATATGAAATCCAGGGTAGGGCTTGTACTGCGTAATCACTTACATGAGCAAATCGGGGGCACAGTTTGAGAATAATAATAATAATAAGAGAGAAGAAACGTAACGGTATTAATAAAAGCTATCAAGCTAGTAATATAACGTTAAGACTCAACAACAACAACAAAATCTTTCACATGAAAAATGTCGATTTGTCTCACTCCAAGAGATCATTAAAAGCCTCTCTCTCATTAAAATCTCCTCTCTATCAACAGAAATTTTTCCTCTCTCTCTCATTAGAAAATTTTCCTTTCTCTCTCTCATGAGTTGATCTGTGCAGTGACAGCCATGTCACGAGAGACAGACAGTGTGTCGCTGGTGGTGTCTGTGATGACGCAACACGAGCACTGCTGTCGTCGTTGTTATTTTAGCCTTCATTGTCTTCTCCAAACATCGGGGATCGGAGGCGTCAGCCAGGCTCACTCCGGTCTTACTACGCATTCGTTCAAGGTTGCCTTGGCACACTTGGTTGGGGTATAAACCTGACACCGCATGCAATGTCCTTCGCGGTATGCCTACGTGGCCTTTGTGAAATTCCAAGAGATGCTGTGAAGTGGTTTTCGTTTTTTTTTTTTTTATTCATGTCGACGCAATTCAGCAACATTACACATCAAAACAGCTGAACGGCTTAAAATAGAATCGAAAGCCGAGAGAGAGAGGGCATAAATAATTCTCGCTGATATTATACCATCACAAAAAAAGAAGCTTACATACAAGCTGTCGAGTGATCTCACATCCAATGCATCTTCGTAATGACCAGTTTCTTTTGTCTTGAACTTACTGACATTTTTTATTGCAGTTTTCCTCTTTATTTTTCTTTCAACAACGCCTAAGCATTTCCGTTGAAAGCACAAATAATAAAATCAAATAAGAAAGCGATAAAAAATAATGAAGTCCCGTACATAACACTTAGCCTAATACATATTACATAATAACAATGTAATGCGACGCACAATCTCTTTCGCTTCCAGAACTCGTGAACACAAGGAAGTAGGAAAATTCGCTTTTAGGAAATATCTGAAGAGCATTCTCCACTGCTGCTCTAGGAACCATCTGCATTTCACGATAACAACCGGATGGCAAACTAAGAGGTACGAAAATATCCGGTAATTTCAAAGGCTGATCTTTCAAAATTTAATGGGCTGATCTAACGGTTATTAGTTAGAACTGCTTAAAAAATATGCAAAGACGGGGCTGAACAAGTATTTAATTACATACTTCAAACAAAGGGCAAGTCTTCATTTGTACTATTACATAATCAGAATTCATTTTGATAAGAGGCTTATAATTAATGTTGCTCAACACACATTCTATCTACCTGGCGATGTATTCCTTTAACCCTCATTATCATCTGTCACGTGCTTCTTGCAGTTTGATGATGGCACAAACCTCTTGCACATTGGCAACTAAATTGCCGGGAGGAAAGTTACTTTCGTAGAGGGACAAAAGATGACTTACGAAAAACGCCATCTCTCTCTCTCTCTCTCTCTCTCTCAATCATTTAAACTGCTCACTCTGTTAGCCCAAACATTAGTAAAATACCATCCGTAATACCGAACATCTGCTGTCTGTCTAATTAAGTTAAAATCTGTTTTCATATGCAGCTTGCATACCCATATAATTATTTATGAATGAATTTCCAAGACTGCACATTTAACATTCACGTTATTCTCTTTTTTTTCGCATCATCAAAGTTTCTTGAAAAAAGAAAATATTTTGTGAAAATATGGAAATCATTGTAGCAGTAACAAAACTCTGACCTAGAATGTCTGAATAGTGGCAAGACTGAGGCATTTAGTCATTCTTCCAAAACACATGAAAGTTGTAGCTCGAGGGGTAAACGACCTCTTCATGGCCTTCCTGTTAAGATTCTAGCATTGAGCAGCGTAAAAAAAAAAAAAAAAAATATAGGACTGGTCGGAAACCGGTTGTATATGCGCAGTCCACCATGAATGGGTCTTTTAATTCTAAAAGGTAACGAATTGCTCCCAGCGCGGGTATACACACACAAATGTATAAACAGTATATATGTATATATATATATATATATATATATATATATATATATATATAATATATATATATATATATATATATACTGTATATAGATATGGATATAGGACCTTTCCTAGATAGTGACCCCAAAGGGTTTTCGGGGTCGTTATCTAGGACTAATATCTCTTGGGAGTCATTATCTTTAAGGTATCTACCTTAGAGGACTCCACGGTATTCACAGTCTTTTGTTTACGTTTTTACGGTAATCTCCAACGGGCTTGTACCAAACACGCCGCCAAGGTGGATACGTACCGGGTTAAAACCTTGGGGGTCATTGGGGGTCATTATATAGGAAAGATCCTATGTATATTATATATATATATATATATATATATATATATATATATATATATATATATATATATATATATATATATATATATATGTATGTGTGTGTGTGTGTGTGTGTGTGTGTGTGTGTGTGTGTGTGTGTAATTTTAAATGGAATATTGTTTAGACCTCACTGAAGCGACGACTGGTTATTAGCAAAATCATTCGAAACCACACCCCCACCATCCTTCACACACACGCACAAAAAAAAAAAAAAAAAAACTCGAACAACAGACATTCCTATCAAAGCCATGTTTCGTATCTAAGCTCTCGCAAACGCCACGACGACAGAGACAAGAGAGAAAATGTTAAGCCTTATTTTCCACACAAATGTTTAATCAAAATAAAACAACTTCTTCCTTCCTGACATCAGCCACTTAGCCTTGACAAATTCCCTTCTCCCTTGTCGCACCCTTTCCCAGCTGCAGATTCATCACATACATATTATGATCCACACCCTCTTAAAAGAGCTCTCTCTCCCTCCCAAATCACGTACTACTGAGATATTAGCTGCCGTTCATCAGCTGACGAAACTGCTAGTCAAATCGAGAGGGTTGAATCCATACAAATAAACAGTATATTTTAGTAGCTTTGGTGTGCCAGTGACGCTCCTAAAACAATTTATGTGTCTGTTTAAATCTTATCAATTAATGTTCCCCCGCCTCCCCCGAATTATTATTTGACAGAGCAATGGAAGTATTTGGAAGAAGGGAAGCAAGCTGGGGGCCCCCACCATGTTCTTCTCCCTCTTTGTCGTCATGGGATTCAAGAACGAACCGTGACACGAGTACCCATTTCGTTCTACACATTGCAATGTAAAAAGAAGGATGATCATGAAATCCTTGTGCAACAAACACCCCAACGCTCTACTTTCGGGGAATCCATTAAGGTCGTGACCTGGTTAGCGATTTATGTACTCACATATAGCCTACACGCATGGAATCCTGCCATACTGATTACGCAAGTGAAGAGCTAGAGCATAAACTTGTTACGAATGTGGTTTTTTTTTTTTCACTTCGAGGAAAACGAAATCATGTTTTGATTTACTCATGCTTCAAGGGATCACAAATTTAATTATCTTATTCCCGTTTGCTGCCCGACAAAAGATAAATTGTGGAGTTGTGAAAGCAAAATTTTCTTTAGGCTAAAATGGAAAACAACTGTGAAAGTAACTTTCAACTCCTCTAAAACTCCTTGAATTTACAGTCCACACGGATAAAACTTTTCATTTATTGAGAATAAATCATTACATCAATCACAAGACATAATTCCATTAAGAAACAAAAATTTCTTGGACTTGATTTGACTCCAGAAATAAAAAAAGCACTAAACATCTTTTTGTTTATGAAAACAAAATTACATAAATCAACACTCTCAGTACCATACATCATCTTTTACTACAATGATAACGACCATTTAAAAATCAGCGAATGACTGGGTGTGTCCACGAACACAAATTAAGAAATTGCACTGCGGGGTGAGGATGCCGCAAGCTTCAGAACATAAACTCGTCTGTTTATGAGAGTTACAGTTCACCATACTTTAATCTGATCTCACTATATTGTTCTTTTACCCAGAGTCCGACGGAACGGGAAACTCCATACCCTTATCAATCCCAGGCCTGAAAGAAAACAACATACGGCAATAGTGTAAAAAAAGAAATGCTGTCTAACCCGAAGTCCGCTATAGATCCAGAAATCCTGTGAATTGGGAAAAACAGAAGTAGAAGTGAGTTCCGAAGCTCGGCATAATAGACTGATAGGATAAGGGACTCCCTCCAGTTGCACGGAACAAGGTCCGAAACAGTAGCTATAAAAATAAGCAACAGCAAGGCCACTTTGCGCTTGAGAGAAAACACTTTTGAAGAATGGGTAAGGCCAGTTCATTTATTTCGCGAATCACCTTCAAGTAGAATATTTTCAAAAAAGAAATAAGACAGATTTCAATTATGATAAAAATCCTAGAAATAAGAATCCTAACGGGATCCTAGTGATCACTGCCACAAATACCCGGCAAATTATAAGATTCAAAAAGCACCGTCACAGGAGGAAATGAGCGAGAGGGAAATTATGCCCTGGAGGTTTTGAACCCGAGTAAACAAACTCCGATGCACAACCAGGATCAAAGCTGCAAGACGAATTGGACTCCGACTGCAGAGAAACAGAGGATGGTAGAGGGAGGGATCAAGAAAGAAGACGATAAGTATTACAAAACCCCTCACAATAAAAAAAAAAAAAGTAGCTAACGGCAGAAGATTGCTGTTATGAAAAGGTGTGGCTGAGAGAAAAAGAAACTTGCTTTCCCTTTATCGGTTTCGCTAATAGCGAAACCAATAAAGGGAAAGCAGGAAAAAGAGAAGAGGAATAAAGCTATTCGCCAGGATGGGTGAGATAAATAAGTCTCAGAAGTTGAGACTGCGAAAAAAATTCTGAGAATCAGAAAATTCCAGAAATCAAGATGTCTTTTGTTTTCCCGTTAGTCCTGTTACGTTATTAGATGACCTACATTCCTTTGATTTACAAAAATTCACGCCAGCAGCATTATATCGTAAAATGAAAAAGCACACCAACAAATCAAAGGAGAACAAGGCTACGGAAATGCCTACGACTATTGTCACTGATAACGTGACGGACATCTTTTATCTATACTTCAAAGGTGTGTTTTTCATTAATGTTACAAATTTAACCTATAACTGGCACAGACTGATGCAACAACATTAAAAGGACAGATGTACTGTACACACAGTACGACGTTATTATAACCGAAACATCTCTTTAGCTGTATACACTTTTTAACCTAGAAACAACCACGAGGCAAAATCGACTCCCGACAAACCCAAATGAGAAAGAAATGTGAGGCAGGACTGTTCCTGTACAAGAAAGCACAGCCACGGGAACACCAGCAGGAGAAAGCTTTGCATAATAAAGAAGCATTTTTAAGTTCCCACAAAACCGCAAAAGAAAAGAAATATGTGAACACCGCCATACGCCTGCGCGCATGCGTGACAAGGCGTTCGCCGAAAGTGAAAGGTACAAAGACAAATCAAAGGAAAAACAAACAACAAAATCACCTCCCACCCCCCGACGCTCCGCCAACGCTTAACACCCGAGTCCCAAGGACACGGTTCTTCAGTGCGTCTTTCCAATCATGGCTCCTCCTCAGCACAGGGTCGCCTCGTTTAGCTTGGAGCTCTCGGCGCACATGACGAAGAAGACGCAAAATAATCAGCCAGAAACTGATGAATCAACATTTCTGTCACTCAAGACGTTTCCACCGCAAGCAGAATAAAAACAAACATTTATGCAAGCGTTTACTGATAAGACAATGAAAGATTTCCGCTTCAGAAATCAAACTTTTAATATAATACTTCCCCAGAGTAGTACTATATTAATCTAACAGTATTCTATAATTCTCATGACTCGTACAGCATAAAATGAACATAAGAAAACCATACATTTCGGCTGAAGTCAGGTTCCTATAATTACTATTCATGCAACAGTGTTATTACAGATTAAAAAAACGAAAAGCCATCTTACTCGACGATGAAACAATGAGACAACTGTTCATAACTTGTGAATGCAATCTATTCACGGTGCCATTAAAACATAACAGATAAAAGGGGGATTCAGTTATTAAACAAAACAATAACAAAAACAGAGACGAATGCAAAGTCGGAAAATTCCTCATCTATTATTCACAAGCTGTAAAAGTTTTACCTTTGGTAATATCCCGAGCAAACGTATGTCATCACTAAGACACACCTACACACTACACAATATAATAATAAGCCTTTCAACACAACAACAGATGACACCCAAACAGAACTATTTCAGAACCGGAGCCGCCTGTTCTATTCTAGGCCTAAAATCCTCCCTGCTTCGGTCTGCAAAGAATAACAAAAATGCGCTTTGTGTGAAGCTCCCATAAAAATAGGTCTCCACCTCCTACTTTGGGGATGTTTTTCCCCTTTTAGCCTGACGAGCAATAATACCTTTGCGGGAAAACTACCACCACGTTTCGAAAGATAAAGAATTGCAATTATTAATTATTTACTGTCCAATAGGAAACTTACAACTGACTGCAAACCATATTATAACTGCCACTGTATGTAAAATAATGGTGGCACAATGTTCCTATGTAATATATATATTGTATATACATACATACATACACACACACACACACACACACACACACACACACACACATATATATATATATATATATATATATATATATATATATATATATATATATAGAGAGAGAGAGAGAGAGAGAGAGAGAGAGAGAGAGAGAGAGAGAGAGAGAGAGAGAGAGAGAGAGCTCTCCCTTCGAGTGTGGCTCCATCTGCAGCTGATTTTACGGTTTTCAGAAAGTATTTTTGTTTGAGGTTTAGCTCCATGGCCTTCTTTCACAGGCATCAGTCACCGCTGTTCTTGAAACCAGGTACCTAATTCATTGTTCAAGCCAGGTGAGGTCAACAGAACGCGCTCAAACCACTCAGCCTTGTCCAGGAATCGTATCCTGGCCCTCAGTATTAAGTGTTCCATCTGATTGGGGTGAAACACTTCGTACTTACACTCATCCTTTACCTACCGAACCACGAGTGTCTGTCTTTGTACCCAAAAATCAGTCTGCAGATAAATCCTTCCCAAGTAGGAAACAAAAGCCTCGGCCCTCAGAGAAGCAAGGGTATCGTACGGGAGCAGTTGCAGTCTATCCGATTTTTTGTGGGATCCTGCACATCTGTTCAACCAATGCATTGAACCGTACTGCAACCCGATGATTTTCCACGTTCCCAATTAACGCTGGAAACACAACAGCAAATTCTGCTAAGTCTTTTGTTCTCTCGAATGTGAAGCTCCAAGGTGATATTTGTGTGAGAGAGCTGAATGGCCCGTTCCAACGCATGGAAGAATAACATTCAAAACCCCAACGAAAAAATAATCTACTTTAAATTCTCACTATCCTATTGTAGAACACCCTTGCCATAAAATAAAAAAAAAATAGTTTACCATTTCGCAACTAGGTCAATTAAAAAAAAAAGTTAAGATTTAAGTAAAGTTTGCTTGATAAGCGTACTGACAAACCCTGCTGATGTCTAATGACAGTGTTGAGAATACTCAGAAGGAAGAAATTCCTGTCACGACCCGCACGAAGGAGTGGCCATGTGGCAGTCGAGGGAACAGCACACTAGAATGCATGACTGCATTCCTGTTTGCTGTTGCAACTGCACACGCAAATAATACGAGTTACGTTCCAGCTGATCGTTATCACGCCTTTGTCCCCATTTCCAAGAAATGTTACCCACGCGAACACATGAGTCATCTCCATCTCATTAGGACACAACCAACACCGACTTTGGCTAAGATCAATTAGCACCTATTGTTTATTCATTTACATTTTTTCCCATTTATTTGCATCGATGTTTTTCCCTCTTCAAAGGTCAGCCACCACATGACATTTGAGTCTGAAAACAGAGAGTTTTATGGAAAATATCTTGTTTGCGCTCAGTGAGCAGAATTGCGTATTCTAAATATCCTGCGTGGGATACACACACCAGAGTTATTAATGCACACAACCTAAATTTATCCTTTGCCTTGTCTACCTTAATTTCCTTTTTGTTAAACATTTATTTAATTAATGAATAAATATTTATAAAGTATATGCAGATTCACGAAGTATGTGATATACCATAAGTATAAATAATCAGTTACTCATCCTATCAAATTATAAAAATAATTTTCATCCTACAACGAAGGATGGAAACAAAAGAATAGAGATGTCTTCACATCCACCGTCTATCACAAAACACCAAAACATTAAAACAATTCAAACTATCGGTGGGGATTTACCTCTACTCTCGACCTTTAGGGATACGCCAAATTCAAAACAATACGGTGGGCGTAATTCATGATTCAACAAATATGCACATGACCCACTGACTTTAAACCCGAATTCACGACAGCACACCATAAATGGAGCAGCGTTCGTCTGAACATGGCTAGTTCTGGAAAGTATTTCTTGCAAAGGCTGCTGGGATCCAAGGTGTTGTCCAGAATTTGAGTAATAATATATTGAAATATAACCCGTCAAATGATCACTTAGAAAAACACTGATCACTGAACGTTTCCTGTTATTCTGGCAATCTTTTTTAGGACCATAATATTTCAACGTAATTAAACCAGTCAACTGAACATTTAAATGATGTTTATTACAAAGCTGAAAAACGAAGTTATAACGAAACCCTTAAGCACTAGATGTGTGTGTGTGTGTATGTGAGAGAGAGAGAGAGAGAGAGAGAGAGAGAGAGAGAGAGAGAGAGAGAGAGAGAGATAATTATATGAGGTCTACCCTGGCAAAAACAAGTCGAAACCATGGGAACAACTTACAACACAAAAGTCGTATCTCCAACTTAACTATTTAAAAACGCCACTATCTATTTGGGGACACTTGTTTTTCTTTACCAAAGTTTTGTCCTAATACTAGAAGGAGTAAAAATTTTTTCAAAGAGTAAGATCTGTTATCTATTATTGATCAAATCTGTCTCGGCCACTTAATTACGCCACACCTTGTCAATTAACCATACAAACGCACACACGAGAGAGAGAGAGAGAGAGAGAGAGAGAGAGAGAGAGAGAGAGAGAGAGAGAGAGAGAGAGAGAGAGACTGCCTTCCTTTCCGTTATTCCTCCGTGTTTACATCAAGCAAAGATAATGCTTTCTAATTTTACCTTACCTAAACCTAACTTAGAAAGGAAAAAGGTACCGAGTTCCAAGATGTCCACACAAAAGCAAGTCGCGTGTTTAAGTTAAGTATACCTTAGTTTAAGCAGGCCACTGAGCTGATTGACAGCTCTCCTAGGGCTGGCCCGAAGGATTAGACTTATTTTACGTGGCTAAGAACCAATTGGTTACCTAGCAACGAGACCTACAGCTTATTGTGGAATCCGAACCACATTATAGCGAGAAATGAATCTCCATCACCAGAAATAAATTCCTCTAATTCTTCATTGGCCGGCCGGAGACTCAAACTTGGGCCTAGCAGAGTGCTAGTCGAGAACTCTACCGACTCGTCTAACGAGGACCTGGCAAGTCGCGTGGAGATCATTATGAAAGAAACAACCTTTCCCCTACAATATTAGTCTGCATTTCCGTTGGTAACAATCTGTCAGTCAACAATAAAGCTTGTTAATGATTGACCGCCTTGTCCAGAAGTCTCTTTTAGAATATTAAAAATAACTGCAACTCATTATCACACACTTATGATGATAACATAAGTAACTCTACTGTGGAAAATTAAATTGATCGGAACTCTACAATGATCTTGGTGTGGTTAAAGAACTTTTTTTTATTGATATTACTACAAGATAGAAACCCCATTTTTTCCATTTTATTCTTCATGAATTCAATAACAGAGATACTAAAAGCTGTCCTTATGGAAATTCTATTTCCATATGGACAAATTCAACTAGCTCTACAATTATTAGTACCTAAGGAAGAAATCTAAAGGCAGCAAAATTTATTTCAACATAAAAACAATATACCAGGAGAACCCAGCACAACTTTGAAAAAAAAAAAAGATATGTGATAGATTTGATTTTTCCCATAAACTGGCGTCACAATGTCGAAGGTCGCTGTCGGTTGCCTAATGGAAATCTTTCCCAAGATGTCTTTTCTAAGGGATCCTAAACGTCTTGTTTACTTTCTCTTTTAGTTTTCATTCTTTTCCTTCTCATATCTACACATTAGAAAACCTCTTCTTTTTGTCTGCACTTTTCTTTACTAAGAGGAAAATTTTCTTCACTCCCCTTGAAATCTTCATGTACTGTACATCCTTTGAAGCTCTATTACTTATTTGTAGCATGAATGAATTCTAAATAAGTAACTCATTGTGCTTATTTTTTTATTTACCATCTCTTACCTTAATTACTTAGTGATTCAGTATCAGATTCCGTTTTATGCGTGCATCTCAGCAGCTATTATTTTCCTTTTAATTACTGATTTTTAAAAAAATTTCATTCGAGTGACATTTCCGTATCTAGCAATCAATTGTTTTCTGTTTCTCGAATACTTTACAAAACCTTTATTTGGTTTCCTTCATATTTCTTAAGTTATTATTCCTGTGTCTTCGTGAACTAACGATAGTTTCACTAGCCTCCTTATTGAACAGGCATACACCAGTGTGTACAGATTTTATATCATAAAACTGCAAGACTCTACGTTCTGTTTGTATCTCCGGTACTGCTATTGCTCGCATATTTTTCCACCTACTTACCAGTGGTTCGGTACGGGCAAATGCATAATTGCAATTTGTGCTCATTACTTTCCTAGACTGAATAAGCATATTTGTTTCTCACCTCATTCATTAATCAACGGCACAAGTGCTCATTCGCTTATCGAGCCATTTCAGACCCTCTCACCATTTCCGGAAGAACTTCAAAATTAAGCTCAGTCATCAACATTACCCAGAATCAACATTATCTCTTCTGGGATACTTCTTCACTGGCGCTCTTGGTGTTGTAACTATATGTTTCTCTGTCGCAAAATGCAGCACCTCTATTGTACTTCCTTTCAAAAACAGAGAGCAGCTGTCATAATGAAAAGAAAGCTGAGGAGAAAACGCCACCTCTTGATGCAAATCTAGGCACGCACCAATGACGTCTAAAGAATGTGAAGAACAGACGCTGTAGGGGGCAGTTGTTCTTTCTTGGGGTCGCCTAGACGTCCCACCGTTGATCTGAATGACCTCACGTACAGCGTAGTTCAATGTTCTGAAAATGGTGGGGAGACAGGAGTATATAGGGCAGAAAATGAATAAAAAGAAGCATGTGAGACATTCAGTATCCCAACAGTGATTGCCAAAGGATCACTTCATTCGCCACTTGACGACGAGAGCAACTACTAAATCCCTCAAGGCAACTGGAAAAATGCCCCTTTGCAATGAACGACGTCATTCAGTACAACAGAGCCTTGAATTCCAAGAAAACACTTCGCACGCAAGTTGCAAAGAGACCTGTGATAAGACATCAGGTCCCTGAGTACAGTACATACCGGTTTATGAGCTTGTAAACAATAACTTTTTGGATTGGAGACAAAAAATACCACTCTACCCGAGGGAAAACAAATACGGGAAAACCTGTTTCCTTTTTTACTTGTTTAAACCTGTTTACTTTTTTTGTTTGTCTGCTTTTGTTTATTCTCGTTGCCTCAGCCGCCTGAAAAGTCAATAAATGAATCTCTCTCTCTCTCTCTCTCTCTGTGACGCAACCGGGAGAGGAAAGAAACGATTTGAAAAACCAGTATGCATCTGACGACCTACACAGTATATATATATATATATATATATATATATATATATATATATATATATATATATATATATATATATATATATATATACAGAGAGAGAGAGAGAGAGAGAGAGAGAGAGAGAGAGAGAGAGAGAGAGAGAGAGAGAGAGACGGGTACCTTGTCAGAATGTATGCCAACATGAACGGGATGGCCTCCATGAGGTAACTAACACCCCAACCGGATTGATACAATCCATAATATGTTCTCATTCTGTCACGCAGCCACACAAAATATTGACGACTTCCGCCAGCTCACGGACATAAATTGTTGAGGCCTTCAATCTTCGTTAATATGGGTTTCAGGCTCGAAAGAAGAAAGCCAAACACTGGAACTTTAAAGAAGCGGGAGGCGGACAAAAAACAATATAATAATTTTATTCTTCTGTTCCTTTTTGCGCCTCCTTCCTTACAAGACATTCGGACAATAAAATATTTTATAACTTGAAGCCTTTTAGCACCTACATCCTATCTCTTTCTCCAAACATTCACACTTATATACATATAAAGCTGCAGCATATATATATTTTATGGGCTCCTTTTATTATATATATACATATATGTATGTGCATATATACACACAAACATATACTGTATATGTACTGTACACTTCTTCCCCGGCCCCTCTCTCTCCCCAGTGGCTTTGCACAGTTCGTGATTCCCTCTCCTTCCCCCGTGGCGTGGATCACACAAGATACCCAGTCACGCGACATCTTCGTGACTGAAAACACAGACCTTTCCTCCAAGTCCGTTTGCAAAACGTTAGTCATGTGAGTAAAAAAGGAATCTGCCTAACTGATAATGTGATAAAGTGGGTTTTCCTATATGGCATACACACACATCTTCCCTTGAAGCCTTCAAAAAAAAAAAAAAAAAATAGTAAACTGCCAATACTACAAAAGAGAAGGGCGTGGTTGAAAGGGAAAGTTTCACTTGAAAGCTAAATTTAACTCTCTCCACTCGACGCTCACCCACACTTAACATTTGCAATACAGAGAATTAAATACACACACTACATACAAACATTATATATATATATATATATATATATATATATATATATATATATATATATATATATATATATATATATATATATAAAACATATATTAGACATTCATGCACAAAGATACATATACGATATTTATATGGGTACTATACATATTGTGTGTGTATGTATGTGTATATATATATATATATATATATATATATATATATATATATATATATATATATATATATATATATATATATATATATATATATGTGTGTGTGTGTGTGTGTGTGTGTGTGTGTGTGTGTGTGTGAGTGTGAGAGAGAGGAAGAGGAAGAGAGAGAGAGAGAGAGAGAGAGAGAGAGAGAGAGAGAGACTACAACAAACAGTTCTTTTTAAGCGCTTCCATTCATCTGAAAGTTACAAAAGGTATAAATGATCTCAAAGAGCCTTGAAGGGCTGATACCCTGTTCATTACTGATAAGTGAAAACCTGCTCTTATCTTCTCTTATCAAACTGCCAGTGACACACAAAGGTGTTATCAAAGAGCCAGAACACTGCCATACAAGGGATTAAACACACCCTAGTCGGAATGAATAAAAAGAAGATTAATATGTGTACAATAAAGTGCACTGTCATTGTTCCTAGTCAATAATCTACTTATAAGCCATTTGATAGTGAAAAGTTCCCGTGAAATTCAGCACGAATCTACCTATAAGTCATTTGATTTTTGTCAAGCTTCTGTGAAATTCAGCTGTCTACCGTAGGGACAGCCCTCGTGGCTTTCAGGTTGTGTCTAGATGTGTGCGCGTTGTTCAATCGTCGTCGACGTTTTTACTCAACAGTTCTAACGAAACCATTTCTGGGCGAATTTTTGAAAAACTTCACCTGAATCCCTCAGTGAGGATTAACAACTGTCGCTGGTATGTGCTAAGGTGCAAAAACAGGCAATGTGTACAAATTAAAGTTACTTCTAAGAAGTTCTTATTATGATCACCTCAGCAGAAAATATTCCATGCGTGTAGCTGTAACGGAAATTCAAAACTTGTTCCGCAACGTCAAATAAAACAAAAATAAACATTTTCTTGGAATTTTCAATTCAAAACATTCCAAGAACTATAACATTTTCAATCATTTTTAGTTTATAAGAAAATGTATAAACAAAGTATTTTACAATAATAAAAAATAATCGTTGACAACTGTATCATCTTTATAAACCACAAAAGGAATATATACATTCCGCATGCAAGACAATCAGTTATGAAGGAACAGTATACATTAATGACAGGGGGGGCGCCAGACCTGTGGAAAATAACCCAGATGTCGTGATTTTTCCTGGAAAAGTTGTTAAAAACCCCAAATGAATTAAAGCTAGTTCGTGTGAAGCGAAGAGGCGTTGCAGTGTTTCTTGCATCATCTTTCCCACTTGGCGAGAGGATCATCGTACGTCCGCCCTGTCTCTTTCCCCGACCAGAACCGATGCTTCTGAATGATAAAAAGTGGAGCTTTACCACCCATATGAATTATTTTAAAGTTGTCAACAGTGAAAAGAATATGGAATACGAAAATTAAGGATCTTAGCGCTAGTCAAGATAAGGCTACATATACGATACGTTAGAAAACTACAAGAAGCGAATGATGGCAACGTTGTGTGTTTGGCAAAGGGGGAAGAAGGCTGACTGTTGGGGTTATTGGTTGGGAAGGGAGGGGGGGGGGTTCAGGAGAAGGGGAGGAGGACGAGTGGGAAGTAGTATGCGTCAAGACTGGCAAATGCGGGAGTAGGAAAAAGACTGAATGACTTGGCTGCTTCTGAGAAAACTCCAGGTGCAAATACTGGGGAATAGTTTAACGTTCAACACAAGTTTGAAGTTTTACCGAATTTCCTCAGAAAACGACGCCTACGACCGTACCGAGTCTGAGAAAACCATCAATCCTGAAATCTTTAAACATGGAAAAAAAAATGAGCATGAATAAAGTATGGAAAAGACATTATTGCAGTTCACATTATGATAAAACGTACAAATATTTCTAAATAAGTTTAACATCAGATAAAATATAATTTTTTTTTACTTTTTTGTTGGTTCTCATGAACAAACAAACGCACCCACAACCACCAACAGCTGATCATCGTAAAACACCAATAACACTAACACCTGCTCCATCCGGCCACAGCCAGTCCCCAGAACACAACCCCCACAACCATTCCCCCAACCTGAAAAGAGGGCCTTGGCTAAGGCAGGCGTTCAGAGCAGAGATGGAAAATAAAAACAGGAAATAGCTAAAGCCAACGTTCCTTGAAAGAGATAAGATAAACAGGTATGAAAAACAAACATCAGCGCTAAGCTGTTACTCGTTCGTGTGTACGAACAAACGCACTCCATGCGATGGATAGTTCCTAATTTTTAGTACAATAACAAAACAAATTAATTTCACTCTTATCCTCCATAACTGGAGACATTAGATTCAACTTGAACTCTACAAACGACAAAGAAAATACGCTGCGTATATTTACTTCCCATGCACAAGGTAGTGAAAAAGTATTTTATAACTGACGTAAGTGAATTTTCAAGATTAATTAAGTTCTATGACTAAATATAATTCGAAGTGAGATCACGAAAGGGTTTGGAGAGAGAGAGAGAGAGAGAGAGAGAGAGAGAGAGAGAGAGAGAGATCAAGGTAAACAATCACTACTTCGCGTTCACTGAAGGGTATCAATATGATCTGTTCTCTCAAGCTGAATACAGCTGAGCTACTTACTTCTTTCACTTTTACATATAATAATTCTAGGTCTCGGTCTTCCTTCTGGAAGTGCCAATCAATACGGTAGAGACAAAACAAAGAAATGACACGTACATCATAGAGAGAGAGAGAGAGAGAGAGAGAGAGAGAGAGAGAGAGAGAGAGAGAGAGAGAGAGAGAAATACCATCAAATGGTTTTGTATGCTGCGTGACCAATCCCATGAGCGCTTAAGAGTTATTTTCATGTTTCTCTTATGTCATAAAATAAGAATCGGAACATACGTAGTTCGTCCAACCTGAAGAGAAAATTGAAACAAATAAGAAAAATAGAGACAATAACGATATGAACAGATGCAATAGGACATTCATATTACCTTGGCTTGCTTAATTTTTAAAAGCATACACAAAGGCATATATAGAGATAAAGTTTGTGTAGCATGCATTACGGAATCACTTGTGTTACGTAGATACGAAATTTCTGTTATATAGGAAGATCTTGGAAGAAAGCATTTTATTAAGTAATGAACAGAGTAATAAGGGAAAGTTATCTTTATTTAAACGAAATATTACAACCGTCATAAATATATTCATTTGCACTCAAAACCAAAACTCTAGCAAAGACCATTGTTGTATTCTCGGAGATACAATTAAAAACAGGTGAATTTCCTCCATTATACACAATAGGTTTAAAGACAGGTTTCTCATTCTTTTTCTTTTAAGATTAAGTTTCCAAACAAATTTCTTTGCTGCACACATGGGGAAGAATTTGATTTTAGAAGGCTGCGTCCTATCCATTCCTTTTTAAATGAAACTAAAGCCAGAGCGTTCTCGGCACGATAAAAAAATTCGACAATAAATATTCTCTCCTAAGCCTTAAATAAACTGCAATTAAGAGTCGAGATATGTGGACATATCTCAACAAACAGAGAAGTATTAAAATAATAATTACAATAATAATTAATCTCTCTCTCTCTCTCTCTCTCTTGTAATCTATCCTATTTTCTTTTCCCAAAACCCTCCGTTATCACCCTGACCGCAATCCAGTCACAAACATGTACTTAGAACGGGCTTCAACCACCTACGCTCGCATTCGTGCAAAATAAATGCCACCCAGCTTCTGCTTTCTACCGTTACGGGATGCCCAAGTTCATGAGCCCATGCTGGCATAAGGCCAGCTTAAACAACAACAACAACTGCCGTTCATTAGCATGCTACCCTTCAAGGAACAGCTAAGATGGAACAAACACTGAATTCATTCTCCCATTTCAACACGAAAACAACAATGACACAACTGGTCGGACTGAGCAAGGAAACCACCTGTTTGGAGCCCTGTGCATTCACGTACTGTTGCAAGACACACAGGTAGAATAAGGTACCTATTGCTGGGGATTTCATAAGCAGGGATGGCATAGGCATACACGACTACAACTGCTAGACGGATAACGTGCTTAGCTAAATTTTTTGGTCTTTGAGGAACCAAGTAATTAATTTAAACTGATGTTATAACTATATGGTGAAGAACTCTGACAAGGAAAACAACTCTCAAATACCCACGCAGCTTCAGAGTGCGTACTTGTACGGAGGTCAAAGGGCCTGTACGGTGTGAGCAAAGCCGTCATACTGCCCAGAAGCTTTCTGAACTACAAGGTAAGGAGATGCTGATGGTGCAAAAGTGGATTCACCTTTTTTCAAAAGTAAGAGAAATCATTCAGTATTAACATAACAGTCATCTTGTTTTTCTTTAAAGTCAACAACTGAATGCACAGCTGAGTATCAGCAAGTTCTCCCCAAAGGTAGGAAACAGTGAATTTAAATAGAGAGAAGGGAGAAAGGGTCAAATGTCGCGAGTGCCAGAGAGCCTCTTTCCACGCGTCAGGGATAATGCGACCTGCGTCTCTGCCGCTGTCTTCCGTCGCGTCGCAGGGACACAATGGGAATAAAACGCTCCTTTTCAACAATAGCCGACGTGTGGTTTCTTATCTGTCGACGGAGAATGTTGCAATGGTTACAACAGAATTTTTCTTTTATTATTTTGTCAGCCAATTTAAATAAATTTACATTACAGTGTGAGAAAAAATGGTTACCTCTCCTATATCCCTACCTTGAACGAACACTGTCCTACAACAGCTACGGCTTGACTTAAAAGACACATCCTGAATGCAAACACACATACATACACACACAGTATATATATATATATATATATATATATATATATATATATATATATATATATATATATATATATATATATATATATATATATATATTTGTTCAGTTAAGGCCAAGGCTAGGCTATACCACAAATAACGTGCTCGTTCCCAGTGCAATGAAATGGAAATTATCCGTCGTCCTCACACATACGAGGATAAAAACAATCCTAAAATAACACGAGTTACTTCTGTCCCGTTAACATTTCAGAGAATACGTGAGTAAGAACCATATAATCGGCAATTATACTGTCCTGCAGAATATGGGAGTAATGTAATCATCACCATAAAACAGTTCGGTAAAACGTACATACCAAATCCAAGTATCGGCAGTCGCAAGGGCTGATATCAACCATAACTTCAACAATTCTTCTTAGTGTTACAATCAACTCTAAAAAAATCCTAACTCGCAGAAAAAAAACAAGGAAAATTTAAAGAAAACAAAGAGAAGCTAAATCAACTAATGGGTGTATTGGTAACCTACTGCTTTATTTCGCTTATTCCCTTAATTAAGCAGACTTGATCCCTACAGTCAACAAACACAGCTTTAATCACAACATGAAAATCACAATAAGTGAGTACTTAGATATAAGAGAGAGAGAGAGAGAGAGAGAGAGAGAGAGAGAGAGAGAGAGAGAGAGAGAGAGAGAGAGAGAGAGAGCCATTTACACCAGCCAAGCACATCATGGTCTCCCCATCGTGAATAAATAATGTGTCCACTGCACAAGGCACCCATTCATATGTAAATCATACAAGTTTATTGTCCTGTCCTGCAAATAAGTCTGGAATACATTAAACGTTATTACAAAAAAAAAGAATAAAACATTGCCAATAAAGATAACTTTAGAACAACATTGCACAGTACATTTTTTTCACTGAAGAATTCCTAGAAAATATGAAATGATAATTTTTCTATCTATTTCAGTACCTGGTATGTTCTGAATAAATGGTATTCAACATTTTTTTCTGGGAGGGGTTAGGCCCATTTTCTAAGGTTATCATGAAAGGTAGCATTATTATTCATACCTCAATTGGATGACTGTTCTGGAAATAACCATATTTTATCAGGAAAAGGACATTAACTGAGTTGGAATATATCCAGCTATTTCTGTCACCCTCATTCCTAATCTTTTCTTGGTCCCGATCTTGGTAATGAAGGTGCGTCTTGTTCCGATAATTAATTATATACAATGATCAGAATGAGTAAATACGCAGAACAGGCAACGTGATGTCATTAATTACCACAGGCTCCAAAGAGGAAAACAAGGAAAAATGAAAGCAAGAAAAGAAAAGCGGGTCCTTTCTTCGAGTTGGGCTATTGAAAAAGTTGGATGATTACGACTCAGGACTCCAGATTTTCAAACTGAATTTTGCAAGTGCGGCTTGATGAGAGGTACGCAACCATTCGAGAGAAAGTCACGGTACAAAAGGCAAAATGTACCTTCAGAAATAGACAGCAAGGCTAGCTCTCGGCTGAGTAAAATCCATAGAGTAGGTATTTTGCCTTTACTAAATAGACATCCTTTGGCATATTATTTCATTCTTGCTATTGCTTCTGAGAGAAGCCGTAAACTGAAGAATATGAATTAAAATGAGCTCTTTACTGTAAAAAATGCGCCATTCACTTAAATTTGTGTATATTTTATGTCTGATATAAAGGTTTTAATTTTGCCGCCAAGATTAAATTACCTTGCTCTCATCTTTAGGGTTACGGAACCTCAGGTCATCTCATAAAGGCCGTTCCTTAAACAAGACACGATATTCCGCTACAACGATCCCAAAGATATCGTAGACCTCGGTGTGACATTAGACCGAATTTAAAACATCGTGTTTATGAAACAATCCTTAGTGAATCCTGAATGATACCGCGTGGTTTATTTACAAACCAAAAGTAGGCCGATAACCGAGGACAAATGCGGATAAAATAAGCAAGAAAACTGGTTATCCGTATACTTAACCACATTCTACAAGGAGAAAAGGCAATTCCACTGATAGACTAACATTAAGTGACTGAACAAATACAGAGCTGAATATCATCCGGGTTGAAAAGAATGAGGTACTTTATAAAACGAGAGATACTGTCTTGAGAAGTCTGCCAAGGCCATATACTGTTCACGTTTCTGAAGGAGCTCACGTGCGTAAACAGCTTATCAATTCACAGGGAGGCAACGAGGCTTGAATGTCAATCTATGGACACCTCAACTTAGTGCTGCATCTCATGGACTGATGGGTCGTCACATTTACGTGAGCTCCATCCAAACTATGAATAGTAAAAGAATATTGATTTCCTTAACATTCCAATCGTATTTTATTGATATTTCTGTCTCATAAATCTCTCTGATGCCTCTTTGATATGTGGTTAAATATCTCTTTAATCACTGACACTAATCTTTGTAAATATATTATCCTCCTGTAGACTCGGACTAAGTTAGGCCTAAAATTGGTTCACTATTTTGAAGCAACACAATAAGTTTCAAAGGCCACACAATTAGCCTGACCTATCCTTCGATTCCATCTACTTCTCACCCAACTTTCTTAGTTCCAAACGACTCGGCCTTTCGCAAGCCTATTCAACGTCGAAACCCAAGCACGCCAACCTTCTGAAAGACTGGGCCAACAGCCTCAAATGTCTGCTGATCTTGCATTTTTCCGCCTTTTGTCTTTCATGGTCTATCTACGAATGGAGGAAAAAAAAATAAGTATGCAGTTTCTGTGCTAGAATTATTCATTCTTTTCCTTAGTTGCGCAAATCTTTTTTAGCATCACTCAATGAACCGGGAATGGAACATCATGTGTCCAAGAAATAAGCATATCCATAGACCATTTTTTCTTCTTTACTATGCCATTAGTCAAGCATCTTGTATATATATATATATATATATATATATATATATATATATATATATATATATATATATATATACATATGTGTGTATATAGTATATAATATTTGGGTTACTATCTTTACCTTTAGTCATATTATAGTAAGAATATATTCTTAACATTATCATGTCTACCAAAAACAAATACATACACCTTAATCTAATTGGCATAAAAGCTAAAATTGTATTTAGCAATACCGTATAACATATGTTTAATAATAGTTTTTAACATATACATTTCACAATTTCGTCGTTATGAATTTACTACACTTAATATCTAACCGTCCCGTTCTTTTTTTTTCAATTGTCATTTGTAATTTGAAGCCTTCTGTCGTATTTTCTGTCACAAACTTATAATTTGTTCAATTCGATTAAGTAACTGGAAAGCCAGTAATTTTTCATGTTATGACAAAAAAGTGATTTTGTAAAATATGTTTTTCAATGCAACGATATCAAGTCAGCAATTATTATATAGCGTTACTCCCATTCACAAATACAAAAGAAACATTATCAATCAATCAAAAACCGAATGATGTGCCAAAACCACACTGCGTCAGAGCTTTTTAAAAGAGAGAAGCGAAGCCTCAGAGGAAAGCAAAGCAGGCCCTGTGAGGGACTGACTGACTGGTCCCTCTGCTGCGCCACGTGATTATAATCCTCGTTCACTGAATGGGTCTATATTTACCGAGACGAGCCCTCCACTTACGTAAATGGATGCGGCCGTTATTCGTTCAGACGATTACTTGGCCACCGTCAATCTGGATTTTTTTTCGTAGTTATTTAAGTAGTTCAAGAATGACTAACACATCCGAAGTGTACCGAGATAAATTATCTAAAATTTATTCAAAGTCATACAGTAACGTTATACCCAATAAAAAAACGTGTACAAGCATTTATTCAACAGAAGACTTTAAGCACTTAACCAACAGACGACTTGTGTCAACATTCATCAAACTGACGATTTGTATTGTCACTCATCCAATAGCCGACTTGCTTTAGTATTCATTCAATAGAAGACTTAAGCTGCCACTCATCTAACAGAAGTCTTGAATTAGCATTCACCCAATAAAATACTTGTATTAGTAGTCATTCAATAAAGACTTATATTGACGTATGTTCGCATTCATCCAACTGAATACTAGTATTGTCACTCATCCAATATACAACTTGTATTAGTATTCAATCAATGGATGACTAGTCTTGTATTCCCACTCATCCAATTGGAGATCTGTACTGCCATTCATCCAACAGAAGGCTCGTATTAGCATCCATCCAACTGTAAAACTATTTTACCAGTCATACAAAGGAAAACATTTGTATCGACATTCATGTGTTAAGCTTCAGTTAAAAGTTGGTGGTATCAGATTTGAGGTTTATGAGGAAATCTGTGTTTAGTATTTCACAGGTAAATAATTCTGAAATAATAAAAGAAATGAAAAATACTTGGATCTTTCCCAGATAGTGACACCCAAGGGTTTTGGGGGGCCGTTATCCAGGATTTCTTGGGGGGCATTATCTTTATGATATTTACAGTCCTTTTTTATGTTATTACGGTCATCCCCAACGGGCTTGTACTAAACACGTCGAAAAGGTGGATACATATCGGGTTAAAACCCTTGGGGGTCACTGTCTAGGAAAGATCCAAATACTTTTATCAACTTCACAGCTATTACTAGGTATTGCATGCTTAGTCTTATTTTAGCTGACAATAGTCTCTCTCTCTCTCTCTCTCTCTCTCTGTTCCTTTCTCCCTTGGCTTCTGCGTTCTGCCAACAGGCAGGGAAGGGGGGAGAGGTACTAAAGTCGCTCCAGAGGGGTGAGTGAACCTTGGTTCAAGAGGCATGAGGGTGGGTGCCTCACCAAGTATACTTTTAAAGGCAAAATAAACGTTTCACTCTGCAAACGACAACATGAGATAGGGAACATTCCTCTCTCTCTCTCTCTCTCTCTCTCTCTCTCTCTCTCTCTCTCGCCGTCATTTCTTCACACAGATACTAATATAATCGCACAGACTGAAAAGTATTATGCACAGCGCAGTTTGTGCGTAAATAAAGACGCACATATATTAAGTGGACAGAACTGCACACTCGCCTCTATGTACATTAGAGATTTCTTCACGCATGACCAAAATTTTTCTCTTCCTTCTTCTTCTCCTTCTTTTAACGTGCTTTTTTCCCATTTTTGTATGGGGTAAGCACGATGCCTTCTTTTGAAGGACTTTTTGATTTGGCTTTGGGGTAGACCGTAGTCTCTTCCTCTAAGTGAGATATTTCCATTCTGTGATTGTCTGAATGAAAAGGATTTCATTTTTATTTATTTTAGTTGGCTATTTTTTTCCAGTGTCATAACTCGTTAGTATCACTTCATTAAGCAACCGTGAGAGAGAGAGAGAGAGAGAGAGAGAGAGAGAGAGAGAGAGAGAGAGAGAGAGAGAGAATCATCGATTCTGATATATAAAAAAAGCACGAGGTAAAAGGTGTCATGTCACCAGTTGCACGCCTTCAGCTGTGCACCCAGTCCGTTGTTATAATGTCAATACGATTCCCAGAAGTCAATCAACCGGCCTTCTTTCACGAGTCACCCAAGGATTTCTGCTCGCTGGAGATATTTCCAGCTACTCCGGATATAAATGGAACATTTTGCAAGCGCTGTGACTTTGCATGACGTGGGATTCCTCACAACTTGTACCAAAGAGCTGTATGAAAACGCGATACACACACACACACAATATTTATAAATGTTGGTGTGAATTCTTCCTTATAAAAACTACCATAAACATTCAATATACACTGAAAAAACTATGAAATTTATTGAAATTAAAAATCCTAGAAATGAACACTCAATTTCTATGAACCTTTACGAACGGGTTCTTTAATAGCATCACTTCATAGTTTCAACAGAGAAAAAATTCTCTGAAATTGTCATCAAATATGAGCATTTCAAAGCTAAATCGGGACTTGCCATCGAACGAGTAAAATGAGAGAGAGAGAGAGAGAGAGAGAGAGAGAGAGAGAGAGAGAGAGAGAGAGAGAGAGAGAGAGAGAGGTAAAACATGACCTTACTTTTGACCTTTCATTGGTTATTTTCTTTTCCCGTAAGCAACGAGGCCAGTTCGTAATTCACCTTTCATCTCTCTAGTGACCTCCATCGCACAAGAGGTTCCTTCTCTTAAAATCAGCCAGTCTCCTCTCATAGACTTTCTTCCAATGACTGACTAAAAGTGTCTGTCAAGAAACCGCTCATCCCCGTCACCCCTGCCCCCACCCCGACTTCTCTCTCAGTTTCAACGAATATTCAGGGTCAAATGACTCGCATTTCTGAGCCTCTTTCTCCTTCTTACGCTACGCATTCATTGGAGGACATGAGGTATTCGAAGCCGACTGCAGCCAAGTTTTGAGATGGAACGCATATTCCTTTTCATCCTATGTATCCTAACGCTATATAGTCCGTTAGATCTCATTCATTTCATGCTTATCACCTCTTGTTTTTGCAGTTAAGTCAGGAAAACGGACTTGAAAAAGGCGAGAGTGTATCTCTGATCTAGATATAAAGGGAATTTCATTATTGTTCGTAAAAAAAATAAAAATCTTCCCCAGTGATATTCTGGTGTACGAAAATGAGAAAAAATTTAGGATCTTTCCTAGATAGTGGCCCCGAAGGATTTTCGTGGGTCGTTATCTACTGTAGGACTACTATTTCTTGGGGGTCATTATCTTTATGATATTTACAGTCTTTTGTCAATGTTTTTACGGTCATCCCCAAAGGGCTTGTAATAAACACGCCGCAAAGGTGGATGCATACCGGGCTAAATCCCGTGAGGGTGACGTCACTATCTAGGAAAGATCCAAAATCTATAACCAAGTAATAAATAAGCAAACAATTACGTCACACCCAATTAATTTCCTTAAAAACTTCAAGTAGACGTTCAATAAAGTTCGTATCAAGCGTGCCCCAAAAGTTTAGAAAGTCAAGCCATATCGTGATATTTACTATTTTCCGGCGTGCAATGATTTTAAATCTGTACTATCCACTATATTGTTATCTCAGCTGTGGTGAAGTTCAAACAGAACAACAATATTTCAAAATTGTTTGCCAAGTATCTAGACACTTCTCAAAAAATAACACAGGAACGTACCTTCACTTCTTTAAAGAACAAAACATTCATGAATATTCATATCGGGGCGTCTGTTGTGACTCAACTCGACCCTAACGAGCTCCACTGTGTCACACAAAAATGTTTTTAAGCACTAACTCAACATGACTTGCAAAAATTCGTGCAATGCAATAAACCAATGCAGCAATTACAGAAGAATAAAATAATATTTCTTTGACTGAAGCTTTTCAATGCGCCACCTAAATAATGAGCACGAGGTCAAGGGCCTCGACCTTCCTTGAGGCCCAAGCTGCTTGCCGCTGGTCAACCCCCTTCTCTAGTGACGTAATGCTGACGTCACGGAATCCAACAATGAACGCGGGACTGGACTACCAAGTTTTTCATTCGCCGCTGGAGAGAGAGAGAGAGAGAGAGAGAGAGAGAGAGAGAGAGAGAGAGAGAGAGAGAGCACAGGAACTGGAGACAGGACGCTCAGGTCGCTAGCGGAAGACCAAAAAGGAACACGACAACACTAAAGCAAGGACGGGAGGAGAGGAACGAGGAGGAGGAGAAGAAGGGGAGATCATAACAGAGAAGGGTCATGGGAAAGAGAAAGTATGAAAGAGGCAAACGAAACGCCGATGATGGTCTCCACAGACTTGGCATCAAGAGGCGTGATCGTCTCCAATGAGAACCTCTCCTGCTGAGATAAAACGTCTTTATAAACCACCCCCCTTGTTTAGCAGCGGCCGAGAGGGGCGAATTCACATCATAATCACGTGAATAACACGCGTCCTTGTACCCACTCGACTTCCCTTCTTGTTTCATATCGACGAGTAAGTAACAAAAAGGGAAATGCTAAATCGGAACCACATGAAGAAAAAAAAAAAACCCAACGACCCCTTTCGTCAACAAAGGCTCCTGGTTGTATTCAGATGGCGTCGACTACTGAAGCTTTCGTTCAACTTGATGCTGATTCGACTTCTTTAAACATGAACCGTCACCTGCACAACACAACTATTATCTCTAACTGTAAAGCAAGTATTTCTTTTCTCCTAGGTAGTTTTCAACACTCGATTTCCAAAACAATGATCAAAGCGTCTGCCGCCGACCTTCATCAAACAATTCACTTGACTTGGATCTCAATGAAAAGTCGAGACAAATGTATCAAAACACGGGCCAGAATTAGAATAAAGACGTTAATAACAGTGATGAAAAATACCTGTATTCTAAATGTTTTGAAGTGAACTAAAAATACGTATTTATATATAGTCATTTCCGAACAACGTGTTGAAATTCTAAGTGCATTAACGAAAAAAAAAAAAAATCATATTAACGGTAAAAACCTTGTATAACTTATCACGTCTACATCGTCTGTGGACAAGAGGTAAACCGTCATTCCCAATTATCTGCGCCAGACAAGTGATGACAACGGTTTAATCGCAGGAAATTCTCCGTGGATGTAAACACAAACAAACAGCGCAGCCACCGGCAATACTCTCCCGTCCCAACCAACATGAAAAATAACATTCCACGAAAGAATGCTTCCGACATTGCAAGAGGGGTCTCCCAAGGTAACCGTTCTTTCCGGCAAATTCGTGTCGAAGAGGTTGATAAAATAACGTCACATAATAAGAGAGAGAGAGAGAGAGAGAGAGAGAGAGAGAGAGAGAGAGAGAGAGAGAGAGTCGGAATTCAGGAGAGAATACGTGTGACCCTGCACACAACCAGCTGCGTCAACAATATATTTTTTTTTTCCATTGCAGTTATGCGTCGCCGATTTGACCTCTCTTCCTGTTTTTTTTTTTGCCATAAGGTTGTAAATACTTTTCTTGATCCATTATTGGTCGTGTTTTTTCATTTATTATTCTTAAACGGAAAAGATAACACTGCAATTAGCAATTAGTTTTCCATTGGAGAAACTACAAATAAAATAACAAACACTCGCGAACATGCACGTTGCTACTAGTTTTCCTATAGAGAAATTAAAGAATAAATAGTACAAAATAACTAGTGAACATTCATGCAATTATCATCTTTACTAATAAAACTTTACCATCTAAAAAAAATCTTGTCATCTGACACAAAATTAAACAGTAAAGCAGTGCACACAGCTTCTGAAGTTCTGCTCAATTCTGAGTTTCAACAAAAATGCTATTGCTTGTTTCCCTTTCTCTGTTTTTATTATCAATGTTGACTGCAAAAAAAAATGAAAATCAAACTTGGGGAAAAATGAAATATCTCGGTTTTGTCAGCATACATATTTGAGAAGAGTTTAGATATTATCTAAAATTACGAAACATTACGATTGCACTTTCATTTAAATCACTACCAGAGAGAAAACGAGAAGTTTCCTCGTATTTAACCTAATTACAAACCAAAATGAATCCAGTTTCACATCCTCGTAGCATTCACCTTCAGTAGGAAGCTTTCATTACAAGTCACTTTCGTCTGGCTAAGACTACAAAGGCGGACGAAATCTTGCGGTACCGGTAAAAAAAAAAAAAATAAAAAACAAACCAGGGATTCATTTTTAACAGACAAGCACTACGTCTATTACGAAGTGTAATGAAGAAACTTAATTTCAAATAATACTTTTACGAAAGATTTAAGCAAATAATATCCCATTTGCTCATAATCAGTTTCAAGAATACCAATGCATCCAGTGACTATAAAAAATGCGGTAGACAATTTTTTTTTTATTTCTACAGCTGATGAAAGTTCTGGTGAAGAGAGAAAACCAGACAGTGAACAAAAAATGCATGAAGGAACCAGAATTGAATATCTGAGCTTGACTATGCAACACTGACAAAATCAGAGAAATATTCGTTTAACTTAATATGATTTCCGACGAACCTCTGACTCTCCTGACGATGGCATCAAGAAACATGACGAACAGAAGTGGCTTCCTACGATTAACTGTTCTCAAAATACTAGCAATTGATTTGCAACTATGTTACTTAGCCATTTTCACGCTGAAATTTATCGAGTTGCGAGCAACCACGAGAACGAATTGTATGACTAATGCAAAGTTAAGTCTTGTTCCAATACTAACAACCTCCTTATGACCACGAATTCCACAAAAGTGATTCTGTCATTTATTGTGTGAGTGTCCGAAGTACTATCAGCAGCGGACATAAAGTTTTGTAAATAAATCGATCCGTGAAATTTTGTCAGAAGCTTCAACATTTGAAATTCATCCCGTTATAAAGTTTCTGAAAAATTGTAATTTAATTGACAAATACTAAAAATATATTACCAATAAAAACAAATCCTTCGGGCCAGCCCTGTGAGAGCTGATGATCAGCTCAGTGGTCTGGTAAAACTATTTTAATAATAATAATAGTCTGTCACAGTCTATCAGTATGGAGTACACGATGAACACTTTAATTGATTTCAAACACAAGAAGCATATCTGGAGCTCTTCCTTAAAGGTTCTTTTGCTCGTCTTCAACCGGAAAAGAGACAATTACGCGACTCATTTTATGAGCTTAGATCCAAGCCAAGAGAATAAACAATGGTGCTAAGAAGGTTTTCTGTTCGTGCGCCAACAAACCCATGTAGTCGAACCCACTTTTTAAAATTTTTTTACGAAAACATGCCGCCAGACATATTATTCAGCTGTCCAGACATTCAAGACCCGTTATCAAAACAGAGATAACACGTTATCAGTAATCGAACTTGAATTAGGAAAAAAAACTATTCAATGAAATATGTCAAGTGATTAATGAACTGATTGTGGAAAGAACATAATTGAAAAGAATACGACATTCAAGAGAAAGACCAGACTGCTTAATGCATAATCTCTAAGGAAGCTTAATGTTTGTGACTCAGGGTACGACGAGAATTTAGATTATAAAAAATTGATTAAAACTACAGAGTAAAAATGAAAGAGTTACACCAAAATTAGAACCATTACTCCACCGTTGAGAGAGAGAGAGAGAGAGAGAGAGAGAGAGAGAGAGAGAGAGAGAGAGAGAGAGAGAGAGAGAATAAACACGGAAATGCCTGCAATCCAAGGCGTGCAACGGAAAAGCGAAACGAAGATATAAACAACAAAGAAGAATTTACGATTACTTTGATACCGAGAGAAATTTACACCTCAGTGTACATTAAGATTAATCAAATCTTTTCCCCTAAATGAAGTCCAAAATTTATGCTTTTCTTAGCCATTAACATGCCTACGGGCATCGTGTAGTAAGCTTCAGTAGCAAATGATCCATAAATTCAAGACTTCTTCATACTTCGAGAGTTGATTGTAAAAATAACTTCCAAACGAGAGAGAGAGAGAGAGAGAGAGAGAGAGAGAGAGAGAGAGAGAGAGAGAGAGAGAGAGAGAGAGAGAGTAAACAAGGACATATCTGCAAGCCAAGACGTACAGTACAACGGAAAACCGAAACGACGAAATACACCAACGGGAGAGAGAGAGAGAGAGAGAGAGAGAGAGAGAGAGAGAGAGAGAGAGAGAGAGAGAGAGATGAACGACTGGGCGATATCTTCAATTCACTGCAACACGGCGTGTCATCAAATTCCTGATAAAGTAAAAAGACAGAAGTAAAACTCAAGGCTTGATGAGCAGACGATAATTCCCATACCTTGAAAACGGTTCGAAAGGACTGGGATTCACCTGGTTTACACGGTTTAAATTACTCCCGAACTTCCACAAAACATGATGTCGTGCAGTATGTTGCCCGCCTTCTCAGTGTCAAACAATACAAAAGGAGAGAGAGAGAGAGAGAGAGAGAGAGAGAGAGAGAGAGAGAGAGAGAGAGAGAGAGAGCTATTTGAAGTTATAATGGTTAAATTTTGCTTTTGAGACATAAACATTGCACGTAGCGACTAACCTGTCTTTGACTTAGGGAGAGAGACAGAGAGAGAAAGAGAGCAATTACCAGATGTACCATAATAATGATAACATAGTTCATGAAATTGGCCATTTTTCATGAACACATACAAATTTTGATTCACTTCCATAAAATTAATTATCTCTAACACGTGCAAATTCATTCACGTTCATAAAGTTAATTACATCTTACAAAAATTTAAAGGAAAACAGGGAATGTCTATCCTCATTCTTCAAAGCAACGGAAATCATTCAATTAAGGTATAAAAGCTATATCTTCCTAAAATACTTCCACTGTTTTACTTGTAACAGATATCTCTAAGGCTTTATAATAAGAGTAATATTCAAAGAAGAAAATGATCTCTCCACGGAACGTCTCCCATTTCAAAACCCTCGACTCTCACACCGGCGTAGGGGTCAGAGAGAGAGAGAGAGAGAGAGAGAGAGAGAGAGAGAGAGAGAGAGAGAGAGAGAGAGAGAGAGAGAGAGGCTAGGCCATGCCATGTAACAACATTACCACGTCAACTTCACAACTTGTACCCCAGCCAGCGTTCAAGGTGAGTCTTCACGATGTTTATAACAAGAGAATACCTGACGTCTTCTCTCACATGTGTAAAGTGCGTTGTTTTAGCCAGCCACAAGATCCTGGTACGAATCTCCTTTATTTGCTGTGAATGACACGCCTGCGCCATTAATCCTAGAGTAAAAAACCACACGTTGTCTACAGAGTACGTAAAAGTTTATATATTTACCGCTGATAAAACCTTAAAACGTTAGAGATAAGATTATGAACATAACAACGTTACGTAGCATTAGATTTCACGTTGTTTCATTATCACAGCAACGTTAAAAACAATACGCTCGCAAGCGCAAAACACACACATACTCACACATTGTGAAAAGTGTTACTGATGCCATTTTTGCATCAAGCATCACCATAATTTCACATTAATTGTTACCAAAAATTATAAAAACCGGTTACACGGTGCTGCTACATTTACCAAACGAACAAAATCTGAGTAAAAAAAAATCACCAAAACATGTCCCCTCAGAACTAAATGGGAAGGAAAAAGATACGTCTTATAACTTCATCTTACATGAATAACCGAATAAGGCATTAAAATTATACTTTAAAGTGATGTCCTTGAAGCACATTACAACTACAGTTAACATTAATAAACTCAGTATAAGAACAGTACATGATTGTGTACGGTTTATTCAAATTTCTACACTCATCTATCACAGGGAACATTCAGCATCCGAACTGAAGGCGCCACTGGACAGCGGATTTGGATCAGAATTGGCTTTTAGCCTAAAGGAAAACTGCGAAAGGAGTTGTACTAAAATCTGTCACGTTACTGAACACTCCAGGAAAGAGCCAAACTGAAAATAAGACCTGTAGTTAAATGTTGTTCAATTAGGATGGCTTAATGTCAGCATGGGCACTTGGTCCTTTGAAGGAAACGGCGATGGACCGTCGCAGTTGCATAAAGGAGCGTGGAGTACGCGATCAGGATATGGCAGGAAGAAAAACAACAAACAGTCATAAGTCGCGGCCTTACCGTAAATGACACGCATGGCAAAACCGCCATCGCCTCTTTTCGATCAAGTATTGAGGTAACGAAGACAATGAGTCCCACGAGTGCACTGCATCACGCGTACAAGCCATCGATATCGAATAGGGTAAAACTAAACGTGTTTTTAAAGAATATTTAACATTCATCCTCTAGAGCGAAATGGGGTGAAGGTTACCGGAAATGAGTAAGGGGGTGTTATCTTTCTTGTAGATGGAGGGAGAGATGTTTTTTCGTGTTGTAATCATGAGTAACGATATACATCACTGAAAAAATTCATCCTTGTCAAATTATATCTATAAGAGGACTTCTTTAGTCAGTGCAGTTATACGACGTGCTTTTCCCTCTTCCTTACTTCGTTTAAGCTATATTTCCGAGCTGTAAATCAAATCCATTAACATACAGCCGAGCTAGAAAGACTGCACTACGCCATAACATCAACCGGTCTTATCTCACGGATTTCACAAAAAAAAAAAGAGAATAAAAACAAATAACTGAATACTCAAGTCGAGTGATTTGCTCACCATTATGAAAAAAAAAAATAAAAAGAAAGGAAAAACATGAAGTCAATTTAGTTTAATGGTATTCAATGTTCATAAACACTTCCTTCTTCTTCTGTGTCTAAACATACGGCCAGGACAGAGCCGAGACGTTCTCCTGAAAACGTACTCAGTGGACCTTTCAGAGACTGAGCAATGGAACGCTGGGTACGAACCAACAAGCGACGCCGCTTACAGGAAAATAAAGCCGTCGCTTCGTTCCCTTCCCTTCTGCCCTACAGGGGGAATGGCAGAGGGAACTTGCATCCCTCTCTTGGCAATGTTGCTGGAACTAATAATAACCACCCAAGGAACTTGAAACAAATAAATGAACAAGCAAGTTTGGACAGACATAAACCCCCCCGCACACACACACACACACACACACACACACACACACACACACACATACATATATATATATATATATATATATATATATATATATATATATATATATATATATATATATATATAGAGAGAGAGAGAGAGAGAGAGAGAGAGAGAGAGAGAGAGATTTCTTTTAGTGCCTGTCACGTCTTATAAACATGGTAAATCCTGCATCATTGCAGTCTGTTACTCAGTTTTAACGACAAAGATTCTCCGTTCCAGTGTTTACAATGATTAAAGTTTTTAGCAAAATTCTGAAGGTGGGAATATCCCAAGGCTAATCTTCATATTGTGGTATTTGTTCTTAATATTTTAGCTGACTAATGCCAGCAGTAGAGCATTCGCCGTGGAGCGAAATTCCGGGCGATATTCGATACGGCGATGACGAAACATGAACATTCTGTATGTAAGACCAGCTCCGGTTATAAAATGTGTTGCATCAAATAATCCACTTACTTTTTCCTAAACGGAAATCGAAACTGCATGCTTCCAAGAACGGAAGGAGAATCTGAATGTATTATATCACGCACAGTTCACAAACTATTTTCTATTACTGCTAAAAATGAAATAAAAAAAATTACAAAGTAGTATAACGCTGACTTCTAGTAGGAAACAACGAGGAAAACTTACTTGAACATTTCATTTTGTCTTAGCAAAAATAAGGTCATTTTAATTCCGGTGACTTTTCTTTATGATATTGGTGTGCTTTGGTATACATGATTCCACATTAAATCGTACATAAAAACGAAAATGATTCCGAATTATTTGCTATATAAAAAACATAAATAAGTAACTGGTCCGTTTATCGTATACATGACTGCCATGAAACTCGGTACATTTCTCCTTTAATTTCAGTACATACAAAACAAAACCCCCTCAGGATGAGGCCTTTTGTCGCCTGAAACCTATTCAAACTAAAAGTTTTTTTTACCGAAAACAGCGGAGGCATAGAAACATTGCAAATAAAAACGAAAAAATGTACGGAAATTCAATTACAGTAATATTTGGATGCAGATTGTTCGTAAACAATATTTACTGACTGTGGCTGTTTTACATGACAGAGCAAATTTTCAACCATACACAAGACTGGTTGGCTGGCTCTCTCTCTCTCTCTCTCTCTCTCTCTCTCTCTCTCTCTCTCTCTCTCTCTCTCTATATATATATATATATATATATATATATATATATATATATATATATATATATATATATATATACACACACACTTAAGCGCCTCTTGTCCTTAAGTATATGAAGTACATCGGGATGAGAGTGTCAGGCCCATGCACTTCATTGCTTAGGTTGCGACCCAACATAACTGCCTTCCCACCAGGTTAATATTTAACAGAAAATGGCTAAATCGTTCCACCTAAGAACCTGGTGTTTACACATACTTTATTTTCATTATCATTATTATTTCCACCACTTGGAATGCTCATAGGCGAACTACAGGACATCCAAAATTTAGAGGATTACAGTACAATGCTGATGGGATTAAAGAGCAGTAAATAAAATTAAAAATTCATAACCTAGAAAGAAAAAACTAAATAAATGAACATGTAGGTTCTGTAAGGAAGGATGACAGCATCTGTTAATCGAATGGGCACACCATCACCAATGCTATGCCAGATGATGATTCAAAAGTGTTACGGTAAAGGGAACAAATGACCTCGGGGACAGGTCAAAACAAGTCAACACAATAAAAATAAAACCAAAACTAGCAGTGGAAGTCCTCTACGGAAGTGAGGCTGATGGAAGATGGCTAAGCAAGATGGTGCAGCCCTGATTGCAATTGCTGGGAAAAAGGAAAGCTTCACTGAAGCTGTTTTGTTTAAGTTGCTGCTGTGAGCCAGACAGTACAACAACATTCCAACGGCAGCAGAGCGAAAGATTTAGAGTTTATATATGACAGGAATGTCCCAACCCATCTCCGTAAATATGGGAAACTAGCATAAAAAAATTACTAACTTTTTTTGAGACATTAGATGATAAATTTTAAAATGTCTGTGTAAAAGAATCATCTTCTCCACCTCTCATCAGTGTAGCGAGACTAAATGCAATAATAGTGGTATCATATGTAAACTGCACCATCTAATTTGTAGGGGACTAGAATAACATTTTATCAATAGCACTTTACCATTATCTTTTTTTCAGCCTATTGAGAATAAGTACACTGAACATTATCATTATAACCATAACATGGACAAATTATTATTATTATTATTATTATTATTATTATTATTATTATTATTATTATTATTATTATTATTATTATTATTATCCATAAGATAAACACTATTCACATGGAATAAGCCTACGGGGACCACTGGCTTCAAATTTAAGCTTCCAAAAAGTATGGTGTTCATTTACAAGAAATTACAGAAGATAATAGGAGATCAGTTATTAAAAAAGAATGAGCAAATTAATAAATGAGTAAATGAATAGGTTAAATAATATTTGAATTTTAAATTACTCTGCGTTCGATTCTTCATTCCATATTCTCTACAGCAATCTAGGTATTATACGAAGTGCCATTTCAGTTTCAGCTAAAATCATCCCTGCAGTGATTCCCATCATAGTTTGGTATCTTGTATCT